>NC_056733.1:835289053-835466553 GCF_019279795.1 Protopterus annectens
GGGGGGGGGGCCCAGGATTGACAAAGGAGCAGGTCCAAGATTTTTTAAATTATTGTTTTAGGGAGCATTTAGAGGTGGGTAGATTAGAAACAGTTTTGGTGGTTAGAGGTAAGGAGTTCCACTTTTTTTTTTTTTTTTTGCTACTGAGTATGAGTATAGGCTTTGTCCAGGAGATTTATTCAGTTTATTTATGGTAAGAAATTGTTTTTTTCTTCTGATCTAAGAGTTTTTTTAGGGAAATACATGTCAATTAAAGGGGTAAACGCTGGGCAGGCTAATGGTTTGTGTATGATTTTATATATTGTTTTAAGTTTGATGTAGGAGAGTTGGATGGGGAGTTCCAGCCAGCTAAGGGTAGGCAGGGCCTTACTGTGATGGGTAAATGAGGATGAATTAGTAGCAAACTTGGAAATTTTTTGTAGCATCTTTCAAGTTTGTTTTTATGGAGACTTGTAAATTGTTTGGAATTGATGCTTCATACAGTAGAGAGAGCAGAAGGTAACATTTATCTACATTAATTTTTGTGGGTCTGCTCATGAAATGGTTGTTTCTGTAAAGCATGCCTAGTTTTTGATGGGATTTCTTGATATTGCTTAGGATGTGAAGGTCAAATGTAAGATTATCAGTTTGGTATGGTGAACTAATTTAATTTCAGTGTCATTTAATGAGAAGATTTTGAAAGATGTCCTGTTAGGAGTGTGAATTTTTGGGATAAAGAGGAGGAGTTTGGTTTATGTTTGGGTGAAATAGGAGTTTTGCTCTTATAAGCCACGTTACAATATGGATGACAGCTTGTTGAGCGATTTCTTGGAGGTGAGTTAAAAGTCTATGAAGAGCAGATGATGAGTCATCTGCATATTGAATCAAGGTACCCCTCACAAAAATATGAATGTAGGTTATTGATAATGATACTGAACAGTAGAGGGCCAAGGATGGGTCCTTGTGGGACTCCTGCTGAAGTGGAAAGGTATGCTGAGATGGATCCTTGCCATTTTACAGTTTATTGCCTCTTGGCAAGGTAGCTAGAGAACCTTTGAATTGATGGAGATGATAGACCCAGGATGGATAGCTGATTGAAGAGTTTACTGTGAGAAATTATATCAAAGACTTTTGACAGATCTAGAAATACTGCAGATACAAGTTTATTTGAGTTTCACGCCTTATTGACTGTATCTGTAAATCATAGTAATGCAGTGAAGTTGTCGTGGTCTGGTTGAAATCCATGTTTGGCAATTAGCTTATTTTGTACGGGATAGTGGAGAAATTGTTCATATATACATCTTTCAAGGATTTTAGAAAGTGGAGACAGGTTGGCTATGGGATGGAAATTTGTAATGTCAGTGGAATTGCCTCCTTTATGTAAGGGGATAATATGGGCCATTTTTTATAAGTTAGGAATACAAGATTATAAGAATGCTGATTGGGAATGCTATTGCAACTACAGCTAGATTTAGGGATTCCAGGGGACGGTTGTCAGCTGATGAGGAGCAAAGCTTTAGTTTATGTAAAAACTTTTTTATGAGAGTTCTAGAAACTGGATGAAATGTAAACTGGGTGGAAATGTCTGCATGTGCATTGGATAGGTTGCAGTTAGGTGAGTTTTATGAAAGAAATGTGCTAGGGTCTAAGGAAGAGGATGCTAGCTGTACAGAAGGGGATGTGTTAGGTGAGTTTGAGGTTAAGATGGATATGCATCCTATGAAGTATGTTTTGAAACAGGTAGCTATTTGAAGAGAGGGAATGTCTAGGCAAGAGCTGGGATCCTTTTTTTGTACCTGGGTTGTTGAGATAGGGGGTCTATATTACGGCATTGAAACACCAAACTATCGAACACCTCAATGCCAATAAGTATTCAGCAATCACTTCCACGACTCGCTGAATACTTCAAGGGGGAAGATGTAGTTGGCCAGTTACACAATGTTGCCCTTTTCTCCACTGTAGTGCAATCTCGGAGTTGGTATATTTAGTTAGAGGGGGTGTGGGGGGCACAGACCCCCACATCGGAGGGTATGGGGGGCACAGACCCCACATGGGTGGGTTTGGTTTAAGTAGAATTAGTTCCATTGCATTGCAGGGCAAGTACTTATTTGCCCAACAAGTATTCAGTGAATTGCGGAAGTGAATTTCACTGAATACTTGTTGGTGTTGAGGTGTTCGATGTTACGGCATTTCAACGTTGTAATATAGACCCGAGAAAGGGTATGGTAGACCAGAATTTATTAGGATTGTTTTTATGGCCATCTTGTAGAGGAGTATAATAAGACTTTATCTCAATTAACTTGTTTCTTGACTTGATTTTGTAACTGTCTGAATATGTGTCTATTTTTTGTCATTTTTTAGTAGTTTTCCCAGTTAATCCATGCTTTGTTTCTGTTTTTCATAAGGAGTTTGCATTGGCTGGTCAGCCATGGGGTATGGCTGTTTTTAACTCTTTCATAATCTGTGGGGCTAAAGTCTTAAGAATATTTGGTAGTGCTGCATTGAAGTATTCAACTGCATCATTTAAGGGAAGTCTTTTTAGGCTGGACCAGTTAAATGCTTTCAGAGCATCAGTAAAAGGCTCTTTGGAGAAATTGGAGAGATTATGGGTAGTTTTGAGCTAATATTCCTTTGTTAGTTGTGTAATACTTCTGTGGGTATAAGTTGGTCAGTTAGTGTATCAGGCAGTGTACCTGAAGAAGTAAAATTAGCTGGACTGGTAACCAGGATCTCATCCAGGATAGATTATTGGGAGTTATTTTGCCATATCTTGTTGGTGTATTCATAAGCTGAGTGAATCCAAAGATGCCTATGCTGTTGACTGCCGAATTTGTGGATAAGGACTGCCAGTCAATGTTTACATCACCCAACAGGATAATGTCATTTGTGATAGTATAATATATTTTTAAGTATTGGAATGTTCTGTCCTGGGGATATATATAGAACAGCAATGCATATGCTCTTGGCTCTGTTTTAGTAATTTTATTTATTGTTTTATTTATTTAACATTTGTTAAACAGGGAAGTCTGACTAGGACACAGCTTATTTTCAGCGGAGGCCCGGGGAGAAACGCTCCAAAGCATGTCTTTACAAAGTGGGAGGAAACCAGAGTACCCTGAGCAAACCCATGTAAACGCAGGGAGAACATGCAGACTCCACACAGAAGGCACTCCAGCCAAGAATCAAAATGGAGAACCTCTTGCTGTGAGGTGACAATGTTAACTGCTGCACCACTGCTCCGCCAAATCAACAGGAATGAGATTAGGATTTCTGCTTTTCTATAATTTGGGATTGTGCCTGTATAAGGAGTTACTTTGATCATATTTGGGAAGACTATAGCTATTCCTCCTGCTTTTTTAATTTGCTCTATTGTGCCTTATAATATTATAACCAGGGGGTAGTGTTTCAGCATCTTTTATTTCAGTCTTTTATTTCAGACTTTAGCCATGTCTCTGTTGTGACTAGGATGTCTGGGTCGTGTTGGATAATCCAGACATGAAAATATGTGATTTTGTTGCATATGCTTCTAATGTTTAGAGTGACTATTTTTAAACTTTTAGGGTATATTTGGTTTGGTGTGTGAATGGGACCTGGGTTGGGTGGATGTGACCACACTGATACATTGTGACTGACCTGTCTTAGTATTTTAGGGTTACAACAGTGGAACTAAGTGATAGGAAGTAAGCTTGAAGAGATTTTTGAGTAGCTAATGGGACAATGGTTGATAGGGGAGGATGAAATAATGGTTGAGGTCTGCTTATTTATTATTACTACTGGTGGAGATGTTAGGCATGTGACAAGGAAGCTGAATAAGGTAATAGAGGAGGTAAACAGCATGGTTATTGTTGTAAACATCTTAACAGTATGGTGCAGTGAGGTAAACAGCAGCAAAAGTGCGGATTATAGGTGAGTTTTCATGTGGAGGGAGCAGATTTAGATTATTGAAGCAATTTAGAAGTAGGTGGAGATGGTATAAGAACAATTGGTGATTGGATAGTGCAGTTAAGTACAATATAGGAGGATGAGTGGAGAAGGTGGAGTAAATGAGGTATAAGTGTAGATGTAGTAGGGTGGGTGGGAATTGGGGGTAGGGTAGGGAAGTGGAGTGGGTTGGCCCACAGTGGAGTAAGTACCAGGAAAACAATCTATTAAACTGCAGCAAGACAGGACAGTAAGACAGACTGCTAGATTGCTGTTAACATACACATAAGTTAACTGCAACAGGTATTGCAGTGACTTTGGCTTAAAGTGAGGCTAGAGTAGTTGGAGAGCTACTGAGATGAGGGGAGGACAACTCAAGTACTTCAACAGACTGCAGTTACTCCATCCTCAACAGATGGTTTGCCACCAAATACAATCAGTGAGGAAGAATGTTTATGGATACAAAGACATGGTCTTTGAGCTCTAAATACCTGATGCGAGTCACAGCATTTAATTTTATTGTTAATGGCTTTCATTGACTTAGACTGCTAGAGTAGAAATGCTAAAGTGTTAATTTAGTTTCACCTTCAGCAGTATAAGACCTGTGGGTGGGGATGTCCCTTCACTTATTAAACACTACAGTACAGAACACACTGTTGCAGAAGTGAGGGAAAACTATTGTTTAATTTGATTTTTGGAAACTGCCTTACATAGATTTTAACTGACAGTATTATTATTTTGCACTTATGCAACCAAAGGTGGAATTCAGCTGTAGAAGTTCCTTTGGTAGTGTGATTATGTTAACTTTTGTAGCAGCAATTGTTAGACATACTATGTACTCAGTACAACGGGAGACCGAGATTAAAAAAAGGATTGTTTAATGGATGAACTGGATAGATAAAGTACTATTTGTCTCAACTCTGCTGCATTAATCAGTGTTTGGCCAACATACGTTGTGCACTATATTTCACAGCTGTGCATGTCTTCTATACAGCCTTTAAACAGGAAAATAAGGAAGCTAAAAGGAGATATGTCTAGGTGTGTATGTTTAGGTTTACTACAATGGAGGCTTTCACAGTTTAGAAGAAGAGATGGAAAATAAAGTAGCTAACAAGAAATATGTGTTGGTATGCAATTTTGGAGCTACTGAGATGGAGGTTAACCGATTGTAGAAAAGTAGGCTTGTTAACAATGCACATCTCTGAGTCATATTTTTACAATGCAGCGCAACTCTACCAAAGGAAGCAGAAAGCTTTCCGCTGCTCTAGTTAACATTTATGAATAAAAGCGGCTGACACACACAGTCTTTAAAATTTGATTTTTCACACAAACACACACACAAAACTGGCAAAGGCTGGCACAAATTTAGCTATGCCCCTTCTACCCAGACTATAAAGTAGTTACTGCCACTAGACACTCCAAAGCCAGCTACTCTAAGGTTCTTACAAGGGTACCCAATTATACTGAATGAAATTAATATTAACACAAACTGTAGTGTTTGACCAATGCAGTAAGGCTTTCAGGGGTGGCCACAGTGTCACCAAATAGGTAATGTCCTCTCAAAGTTTAAAATGCTCTCTAAACAGAAAGGCACAATAAAAGGTTTAAATATACTTAATGATAAATAATAAAAGAATGTGAAAGTACTAAACATCTATTTACAATAAACACCAAAATTTCAATCACATGAAATATTAAAATAACACGGACTAATAGATTCACTCAAATACAGAAAAACAGGACTTAACTAATCTCACTATATTTTCTTGACTGATCTAAAGAATTAGTATTTCCTGGCCACTTACTAGAGCAAGGCAAGATGAAGTAGGTGAGGGGTTCTTCCTTCCAAAAATGCAGAGTGCTTTGAGACTTCTCTCTCATTTGGTATTAAAACATCATTTTGTCTTAGGTTACAGAATGACATCACATACATCTGGTCATTTGACTTCTGGTTTCTATGCTACCCCAACTGCTAGAAAATGAACCAGAATTTAGCACATATGTGTTACCATACACACAGACAGAGCTTTGTTCAGATGTGTTATAGGCATTTGGAAGCTATAAATCACTTCCACTCTTCCGACAGGAGCTATTAACCATCCCCTGGCACAGACATTTAGTTTCCGGTTGCAATCAGAACTGTAAACATAACCAGCCTTAGGCACAGGTCAACTAGGCGCCCGCCTAGGGGCACTTTTCCAGCGTTTATTTGGCATAGGTAGAGCACGATGGGGGCACCAAGTGGTGTGAGGGGGCGCCGTAGAACCCTTTTCCTGGGGCACCAATTGAGCTAAGGCCGCTCCTGGCTGTAAGATAATTTAATTTCTTACCATTTTTCAAAGTTAGACTGGAGTGCCTTCTGTGTGGAGTCTGCATGTCCTCCCCACGGTCGAGTAGCGTTCGAAAGACATGTGTGAATGGGCGTCCCTTCGTTTAAAGTTGGATGTCGGGCTGGCACCTCGGCACTGTAAAAATAGACTGCCAATCATTACTGGACCGGAGTTCCGCTGTGGCGACCCCTAACCGGGAAAAGCCGAAAGAAAAACAACTATTTTTCAAAGTTAGCTGAACTGAGATTAACATCTTCTCTCCCAGTTTCCTCTGTTAAAACATATAATCAGTTAGAGTACAGTCAGGACCCACTGTTGGTACATTTTTCAACATAAGCATCTGTATAAATCAATGTTATATACAAATAACATATAATTCTTTACAAACATCCCCTGCCCTACGTCTGACATAGCTAGCAGTACTCACATAGTCAAAGGGTCGCTGCTTGAATATATGCTCAAACTGCATTATATCTGCTGCGGGTCTGCCTTAGGTCAAGGGGTGCCCTAGGCAAAAAGGCTCCACAACTCCCCTCCCCCCAACCTGGTGATCCCATCCCAGTCTAGTTACACCATCCCGACTACTGTATAAGTGCCCCTGCTAGAGCGGCACCCTACGCGGCCGCCTAGTTAGCCTATGCCTAAGGTCGGCTATCTGCACCCCCAAAATATGGTAACCCTAAAACAAGTGGGAGACAGCACTTTGCAAACATTACATACAGCAGCTAGTACTAACACAGTCAGAACTAAACTACTAAACAGAATGTGTTAATAATCACAAAGGCGATCAAACAAATGAAATATTAACACACATCGAGTAACGATAAGAAAAAAACTTCAAGTCACCATAACTATTTACTCGCCATGCAAATCTCAGCTGTACAACTATAGAAAGCAAGAATGATATAAACAGGTGCCACGCTGCTGCTGCGGTGCTTTCTGGGATGCTGGCGGTATCCCTTCGTGGGGTGGTAACTTTCCAGTTATCAGTTAGCGCGGCCTTAGTGGAGGTCCTGCTGGAGGGGTTATAAAGTGGTGAACGGTGAGATTTTTTTTTTCATTCTGTGCATTGTTGTAGTAATTGTCATTGTATTGTAACTGTGTAAATGTTTAATGAGTACATTAAGAGTAGTTTGGTTTGTGAGAAGTCTCTTTCACTTATTTATATTATGGAACTACTCTGTAGTTCAAACGTGCATATTTTTGTTTTTTAATGAAGGGATAGTTTATGGTGTAAAGATTGACTTTTTTTTTAAATTTTTGTTTGTTTTTTTCACCGCCTTTATGATTTTTTTAATTTTTGGCAACTTTGTGGCACATAGTTGAAACTTGACAAACTTGTAACTAGTTGTAGCGCTCAGCTGTTGGGTGTGGACTGTGGAGGGAAACCGGAAATTATGAATCCATCAGTTTGCATTCTTTGGATTGTTGTAGTATCAGCAGCGGTAGTAGAATTGTATAATAAGTTGGAAAGAGAGTGATGAATTTGAAGTGCGATTGTTTGCTTGGGTTTTACCCTTCATATGGTTAGCTTGGCATTTTTACCAGCTTTTATATCTTTGTGACTTTCTTTCCTTGTTGAAGTCTAATTATGTTGGGCTTTGACGTTTTGGTTGGCAACAGTTTTCCTTTATGTATTTACGGTGAATTTTATGCGGTTGAATTTGGTTCAACTTAAGGAATTGCTTTGAATCTGTTGTTGTGAATTGTACGCTGTGTTCCTCGCTGTGCAAGTTTATCAGGGTTCTGCAGAACCTTCTTTTAACTACTGACACAATATCCAAAGGTGTAACTGACATTTTTTTGCATATCGTTTCTGTCCATAAAATATCTTAAATATGTCCGTCTTGCACCCCCCTTTTCATATTATTGAAGAGCTCTGTAGGTTTATTGCTAATCTCCTTGCTGTAACAGTTGTATTTCCTTGCGGGGGGGGGGGTGTTAAAAACTGAAAATTGGATTATTTTCTATGAAACAGCCCTCGCTTGCTTCATGACAAGTTGGGAGTAGTTTTTGTGATGTGCAAACGGTAATTCTGTAACAGTGTTTCACAATATTACGATATTCTAATTTTGAGTGTTTTCTTCGACTTAAAAATGCACTCTGTAGGAATATATTTTTCAGTGATCAGTGGCTTTTTTCATACATTGGTTAGAGAATGACAGATGCTCCGAACCGGGAAAATAGCTGCAACTACTTGTTTAAAGAAAATTCATACAGCTGTCTCCATATTTGCAGCAAGTAAACTTAATCTTAATGTAATTAGAATTACTATAGCAAGCAGAAGTGCTGTTTAGAATTACACTGGCGGTTACTCAATGGATTCTACTGAAAAAGCTGATTTAGGACATCGCAGTTCTTGGTCACTGATAGAGGTTTAGACGGTTGTTTATGAACGATGCACCACCTTATTGCCTCCCATCGTATGAGTAAACTGCCTGACAGGCTAGTGCACTGACACCGTTATTTATCGAGAAAGTTGTTCAAATTCTCTTTTTAAAAGGTTAATAGACGGTCCTTGATAAACTGATTAGTCAATGCAGTGGACGTCTAGATTTTTTTTTTTTTTGTGGGAAGAGGTAGTATTGGTTGGATTTTTTTTATTTGACATTTGTTTACTAGGAAGATCAGACGGGACAAAAGCCATTTTTTCAGCGGAGGCTTGGGGAGAAAAGCTTCAAAACAAGTTAAGTCACACGATATTTACAAGGTATAATAGTTGAACTTCCAAGAGACACCTGATATACATAGAAGTATTTAAAAAAAGAAAATATGTAAGCGTCAACTATTACATAAAATATAAAATAATTTTTGTCCTAAAATCTCAGGACATTTGCCATTTTACAATTTTTGCCAGGACACAACTGCTCAGAGGAGGGACTGTCCCCAGTGGACAGGTGGTAACTATGTATTCTCGATTTTTAAAAGGCCAAGAAGAATGGACAATGGTGCATTTACCAACTCAAGCTTTATTGACCGGTCAACATACATACAATGCAATGCCACAACTTCCTGTCTACATAGCCTTTATATCATGCCGCGTTCCCGCCCCCACAGAACGCCTTCTGTGCAAGACAACCCAGTCCATTAGATCGCCCCACATCTCCTTTCATAAGGCCCCTTTTCACTTAGCGCAAACCCAGATCTATTCAATTTGCTCCCACTTTCTGACTTGGTACATTGACACCAATGCTCACTTAGCCACATTCAGATTACTATAAACCCCCAGACATTGTTATTTCTGCCTGGAACTTCACCAGATCCAAAGCGGTCCGTTATTAATAATAACTCTTCCAGATCTGGTCCTCACCACATCCGGAGTCCGAGGTTCGAGAATACATGCAAGATGGCAGAGCCTCTTCGACCTTACTTGGCATTCCCGACACTGAGGGTTTGGTTCACAGTCAGGCTCAGGTAAGGAATCAAATGCCACCGCAGCGGTTTAGCCGCTGCAGTCCCATGTGACGCGTCAACCTTGAAGACCTCGTGAGCAATGGTTTTGATCACCCATACCTGGGGTCTTCAGATCTGTCACCCACACCTGATCACCAGGCACCACATTCCCCCAACTGGCCTGGCCCGATGGCGTCTGTTGTAGATTTAGCCATTGCTCGCCCTCTTCTCCCCTCTTTCCCCTGAGCCTTCTCCAATCAGGCAGGCAGGGTCCAACTGTGGGAGGGAAATCCCGGGAGAGGAAGTCATGGCGTCGTCCCATAAGAAGTTCCGCGGGCAGCGGCGATTCTTCACCGTCTGCACCGAAACTGAGGTCCATTATCAGACACAAGTGATACCATGAAAAAGATTTTAGGTGGATGATGACCACGCCGTTGGATGGTATGGTTCAACAGTCTCGACTTTCAATTCAAACAATTGCCATGGACGGTCAGGGTATGCGTTGGAAGGAGGTTCTCTCTGAGATGCCATCTTAAGACCTATCTGTTGGCTAAGCTGACAGGCTCTGGCTTTGCACTTAATGCCTTGATGTCCCTCAAAGGATCTGGCCAGTAGTTCTTCAGTAAAGGTTTGGAGGAAGGATGGCTTCACCTGCATATGCATTAACTCTGTTTCCTCGGGGTTAGCCTGGTTTTACCACCCACAGTGATTTCGAAAACTGCATCAGCCTCATGAGACCAAGGGTTTATGCTCTTTTCAACCTGGGCATGTCGTTTTGCCTCTTTTAAATCATTAAATGCCTTCTCTGATCCCACCCCAGTACCAGCTGATGAGGCCTGATTCACCATGCCCAGGAAACTTCTGAGTTCTCATGGCCCACTCGACAGGTCACATTTCTCTATATTCAATACCAGCTTCTTCCAGCCTCTTAAGTACTGCAACATCGTCTATGTGACACCCTCTAGTCCTTCAATGACCTCTGCCATCATCGTTCTCCTCCGACAAAGGAATTTGCCAAAATCCCACCAAGACTCTGCTCAAGTCTACACAGTCTCAGCCTGTTACTGTCTTTCTTTGGGACTACCACCATGCCTGCACGCCTCCATCCTCTTTAGCTCCTCTTTCTTTCCCCATCAATGGCAGTGCATAGGTGTGCCCTGTACACAATCCAGAATGGTTCCCGAAGAACCCTGTTCATTACTCTGCACTGCCTTGAACTGTCGGCAAACCCACCTGTAACGGTGAACTGTCACACCTCAAGGCCGCTGCTTCTTAACCTCCTCCGACTGTCTTTTCCATCTGCATCCAATTCTATCCCGTAATTGCAGTGTTCGGCTAAGCATGCAAAAGGCAGTACAAAAGCATCAACAGTCTCATTCAGTTCTTGTTTCCTCATATTAAATTCCATTGCACGTTCACACAATGTTCTTTCAAACCGGTATCCAGAACTTTTCAAACCCTCTTCACTTTAGCACTACTCCTGGTGCTCTGCCTCGGTCAGCTGAGGCCTCTCAAAACGCTATCTGCCTCATCGCCTATGCAGTATATATAGTGTCCCCCTGGTTCCTCTGCTGGAGGCGGTTGGCCTGGCCTGCCGAACTGCTCAAACCGGGCGTATCACCGTGTCCATTGTCAGCACTCCCAAGCACAGCCACAGCACTTCACTGCCATGACATTTCTTTACCTTAAAAAGAAAGAAGGCGAGACAATAACAATTGTGCAGTTGGTACTCAAAGACAACTCAACGGTCCAGTCCTTGTGCAACACAGTACCACAACTTCCTGTCTAGCAGCCGCATCATGCCCCACGTTCCCCCGCCCCCACAGAACACTAGCTACGGCAAGACAACCCAGTCCATTGAATACACCACAGTAACCCTACGTAAGCGTCAATCTTGTACATTCAAGGATAATACAGATCTTGCGATACATTTAGATTACAGAATGGCGTGTTCTAGGCAGGCATGACATTTGAATTGTATATACAAACTTCGTCAAAGGTATTGTAAAATGTTATTTTATGTAGCAGTTTATTTGCAGAGGAAGGAAAAAAGGCTTTGTATTAGAACATTACCCCACCGTGATTTTCGCGCAGGAATGGGCGTGACCTACGTGATTGACAAGGCAAACCCATGTTATGTTGCATGCAAAATAAAGCTGACTGACAAGCCATGCAGATTATCCAACGACCAGTTGAATATTCCATCTGTGACCGTTTGTTTCCTTTATTGAAAAACCGCCATTCCAATCTAGTTATTGTGTTTATCCTTTAATTAGAAGATGTAAGGACAAGTTCAAGCATTAGCGGGAGAGAAGGGCAGTTATGTACCCAGTACCTAGTTAAACCGTCACATAATTTTGTGCTTTAAATTGCTTTTGCGGGGGGGCACCTTTCTTAACAAAACATTTGCGCTTCAGATTGCTTTTGCGGGGGGTGGGGACAAGCCCCCCTGCACCCCCTACGTTTTTTAACCATGACTATCAGCTGCTATGCAAGTTGAGAAAATGGAGGGATTTAGGGTTGCCATCTTTTCAAATGCCCAAAGTGGGACATTCTGGTACAAACGTCAGATTTTGCAGGGCAAAACATACCCACGGCCAGTACAAAGGACAGAACTTCACTTTTTGGCCTAAATAAAAGCTTATTCTTGCAGCATTTTAGTTGCTTGTTCTGTTTCTTATCGCATTTAGATGTTTTAGATACAGGATAACTGTTTTATGCAACTATTACATAAAATATAGGAAATATGTTTGTCCTAAAATCTCAGGACATTTTCCATTTTTTCGATTTCTTTGCAGGACACAACTGCCCAAAGAGGGACTGTCCATCACAAAGTGGGACAGGTGGTAACTGTAGAGGTATTGTCCTGTAGCTCATTTATGGTGTGTGAGGTTGCTATGTGAGGTTGCTAACAGTGTTTTTCCATGAGCTATAACTGTTTGTAAAGTAAGTTTTACACAGAAGTAAAACTGCTGCTTTCTACTCCACCAGAGCGTGGAAATGTGTTTTGTATGAAAGAACACGAGCTGCTTATGTCCCTGTCTTATCCATTTTCATTGCATTGTATTTATTAAGTAATCACTGCAGAGTGAATGGGATAGAATTGCAGATGCACTTGCTAGACTGTACTTTTGCAAACTATATTCAATTTCGTTTTATGTATGCTGCACTTGCTAGAGTCTAGTTTTGTAAAATATATTAAATTCCAGATTCAACTACACTGTTATCCATATTCTGTTTGGCGATGACTATCTCATGTTTATTCATAGTAAGACTAGCAATTACAGGGAAACGTAGAGTAGTGGGTGGGTTTTGGGTGGTCCTTGCTACTGCACCTCTGGTGGGGAAATGTAATAATACAAAACCGGAAGACATTTGAAGGAGAAAATAGGTGGTGTGTAAGTTAAGGCAAGAGCTGTGCTAAAGGGAGAGGGTGTTACCAGTTGTATGGTACAAGGAGGAGGAAACAGTGTGTATGGTTAAGAGGAAGTGGAGTTGAAGATAGGGGGAATATAAGGGTGAGAGAATTGTTAGGAAGTATAGAGATGTGACAGGTGTGATAGTATAGAGTGGGACACTGGGTACGAACGAATATGGTAAAAATGTCAGAAGAGGTGATGGTTACTGTGAGAGTGAGTGAAAGTAAAGAGGCCATGGTGTTCATCCAGGAGTTGAGCAAGAGCAGAGGAAGGCGTCTGCTAAGTGATTCTTGAGCAGATTTTTAAACTGCCAGGCATTTTTTTTCGCATTTCCCCATCCTAGAGATATGGTTGGGAGTATAGCGAATCTCCGAAACTGTTTAGATTTAGTAACTTGTGACAGAGTTTTGTGAAAAGATCTTGAGTCTGTTTTATTGGACTAGAGCTATAGTAGGTTTTGCTGGACACCCGTCCGGTTGGTATATCATGGTATAGGCAGTTTTGAGTTGAGTGAAGGTTAAGAGATTGGGTAGCTAGCCAGTTTAGTTGACAGAGTGTACTGCAGTGGTGGGATCTGTAAGATGAGTTATTGGCAAATGTAGTCAGGCTTCAAGGTTTAATTAGGTTTGTTTTCCTGAGGTTAGTGAAGATTGGAGAGACACGTACCACGGTAGGTAGTAGGTGATGTCGATAAGTGCATTAAGAAGATGTTGGGACTTCGGTGTGCTTTAAGTAGTTTATTGTATACAAATGCATTAGGATGGGTGTCAGAAACATAAATTCAAATGAACTATCTAACTAAATACTTGCATATTGTCACTCTGGCTGCTCACTCAAAATGCCACTCTTGCTTGCATGTGCTGACTCGCTGGAAATTGTAAAGGTATATCACACACTTGACTAAAGGTGGGTGAATACATCTTTGTAGAATTTTGGATAGTGGTAAAATTGCTATTGGCCTGTAATTGGAGATCTGTGAAGAGCTACCCCTTTATGAAGTGGGATGATGTAGGATATTTTCCGTATTTTGGGAACATTGTTCTTAGAGCAGTTGATTACTATAGAGAGAGACTATAGCAGCAGCAGCCAAGTTTGTGTAGCATTTTTTTTTGATGGTGCTGGTTTGGATGGGCTTGAAGGATAAGACAAGAGGTTTCCTCAGTTCTGTGGGTATGGTTAAGGGAGCTGCTCTGTCACTTTTGGCTATTGATAGTATGGCGTTAGTAAAGTAAGTAAAGTAGTGGGCTATACTATAGCATTATTTTGGCTAGTGTTTAGGTTAGTTCAGGAGGAGTGTCCAGCTGTGATTTTTGTTTATGCAGATTGAGATTTTTTATCTTTGTTTTGGTATTTTTTTGGTATTTGTAAGTTTGGTAAGTCTTTTTCTATTTTTTCTTTTTTTTTTTTTTTTTTTTTTTTTATTAATTAGTTGCAGTAATAGTGGTTTAATTAGTCAGTTTTTTGTTGTGTTGATACAGTGTCAGGCTTTATCTGGTCTTGTGAGTAACTGGTGTGTCTTGTTTGGATGGACTGTTCTAGTAGATTGGACAGTTCTAGGTATTAGTAGGTAAAGTATTATGCTATAATATATAGCACCACTGCAAGACCTAGACCTAGAAAACATTTTAATAGAAAATTAAGCCAAGGTGGCATTTTTTTTTTGTATTTTATGTTTTTTTCTTTGTCCAATATGTCCACTCCAATATTACATAATTTGCAGTCTAAGCCTACTCTTTGCCTAAGTTTTGCTCTTCCCTTTCCATTAATTTCATTTATTTCTATTGTTCCAATTTCTTCTTATTTCTTTGTTTCTTTCTCTTTCTCTTTTGTCTTCTCCGCCGGTTTCTACTTCTTCAATATTCAGTACTTCATTTTGGTTTCCATTTTCTAGTAACTGTCTTTTTTTTTTTGGGCAGCCAATGGCAACAAACATAATGCCTTACTATGCTTCTCTTTACCTTCACTACCAGGGATTGGTATCCGCTGCGGTGGTTGTGCTGCGGTAGTGTTGTCGCCTCACAGTAAGACGTTGTCCTGTTCGATTCTCAGCTAGAGCGTCTTCTGTGTGGAGACATGCGTGAATGGGCGTACCTTCAGGCTAGCAACTCGGCACGTAAAAATATACTGCTACTCATTAGCGGACAAGAGTTCCGCTGTGGCGACCCCTAACCGGGAAAAGCCAAAAGACACAACAACAACCAGGGATCAGTATCGGTGTGTAGGCAATATCTAACTGTAGTCTACACTTTTGATCTCTTGCCAGTATCTTTCTTCTCCAGTTATTTTCTACCAATACCTATGTTACTTTGCCAACTTTCTCCAGTAAGGTTCTTGGCTATTTTCTGTACTCTTACTTGTAGTCATCCCGATTGGCAATCTCCTTTGTCCGTTGTGCAGTTGACATAGTTCTAGAATAATTTCTGCTAATATGGACATTATCAAGGCTAAAATGAGACTTTGCAAGAAAAGTTGGTTAGGATTTATTTTGCTGATGTGATATTTGGAATGATAAAAACAGCTCCTTTGTTCTAAGTGACAGTGGGGGGGGGGGGGTGAGACTAAGTGTGTGTGGGTAGTTTACTTTTGGATTTAATATACTGTGTTATTTGTGAGTTTTGATATAAAAATGATACTTTAAGGACCCATTACTCTTGCCAGTAAATGGCCACCTGCACTACCATGAAGGCAGATTAGACCTTTGTTTAACATCTCAAAAGGAAGGCACAGGGAGTGCAGTATGCCTTCCTCTGTTTCACTGCCGTGTTTGTAATTGGAAAAATGAATCCGGACACCTGTGGTGGGAGTAAGGCGCTCAGCCTTCTGATGTTTTCATTTTTTTGGTCATACATCTTAAACACTTGCTGCAGTTTTTCTTCGGTGTAAGACTACATCCCTCATTGGGGAGAGAAAGTTTGCTAGCATCTTGTTCCTTCATTGGTGATTTAAACAGTGGAATGCTGCCTTCCCCAAGGATGATATTTAGTGACAGTTTCCCTAATTCTACATCTGCATGCATACACTCTCCTAAATGATATGTTGGCCAGGATTCATAAGAGAGTTTAGCACATACACTTGCATAACTTGCATAAAGCAGACATGAGCAATCGGGTAGGTACATGTTGCATAAGTAGGCAGTCTGCTGCACTTGGAGAGCATACAAGGCAGAATGGAAAAGTCTCAAAAATCATCTTTGTGGTGCAGAAGAAGGGATGCAGAGGGTATGGTAGTATCATTCTGCTTTGTGCAAAAAATGCAAGAACATGTACTATGGTTACAGCAGGTAGTGCAGATTCACACCTGTTGTGGCAGGCTGCCAGGTGCCATGTAGGAACTACAGCTAGTGTATATTAGTTCTCTTACCTGGTACCCTGACAGGTGAACACTGTATTTGATAGAAAAGAGGGTAAATACTAGCAGAGGTGCAAACAGAAGGACAACTGGCCAAAACCCCTTGTATTTGATGGGGAGAACAGCTGGGTTAGTAAAAACCGCTGTATAGTTAAACGCCACCTGTAGACGCACAACATTTTATGTCTTCATCTTCACAAATGATTCCAGAAGGTTTTGTTTTAGCATAATTTAGTGTGCTGCACACCTAAATAACAGCTCTGCATTGTATTTATTTATTTATTTGCTGTCCAGTTGAGTAACAGTGACATTTGTGTTGAAATCTGCTACAGACAGTATGCCTACTCGCTGTACACTGTCTCCATAATTGTATCAGAACATGGGGACAGATTAAATGGAAACGGGGAATTATTGGGCAGTTGCTCAGAATGCAATAAATACAAACATGCTCATTAGACCTCATACATATAGCTCCCACTGAAGTAAGTTTAAAACTACATATTTTAGAACCAGAAAGCCCACTTTACATGATGAGTGTAATTGCAAAAAATAAATAAATAAATTCGCTTGATCTTTAGAAGATCAGAACAAGTTGATAGATGGCTAGCCTTTTCCATATGATGAAATTTCCAGCCTCTCCTTTTTAACCTCCTCTACATTTTTGTTGTAGATAGTGTACCTGCCCATGTAAAAACTCTGGCATGTAAGTTCTGAATATGTTTGAGACTAAAAATGTATTTCCCCTAATTCTAGGCACATCAGTTTTTGTTTTCCAATGTAACCACAAAATTTAGTTATGTATAATTCAAATTAGCTTGTTTGTATGTACTTTATTGCTTAATGTCTGTTTCATAACTGCATGCTTTTATTTTATGTGCAACTGGCTTTTCAGACCATTCCTCTTTGGTTAACCAGTGAAATTTCATTGTAAACTTGGATGTAGTTTCAGGCTGCAGGTTCGGTGTTGCTGAGGGGAAAGCATCCACTCCAGAGTCACTGTGCTGTTTGGGCAGAGTGTGGTAGCCGCTTAAGGCCAAATATTAGATCATGCAGGTTTACAGACTGATAAGCCAACTAAAAAAAAATCCAAGCAAGAAATCCATAGGGTGGTGCTTCTCCAAGAGGAGGCTTTTGCACAGCTTCCAGAACAAAGCTCATAGTCCTGATTTGTCTTCAGAGGGTTCAAAAGTTGAACTAGCACTACATTACAAGAGGGATAGGTTGACGAGCCCAAGCCAAGGCAGTGTCCTAAGGGAAGTACATGGAAGAGGTGGGATGATTATACCATCTGATGTAAATCTTCATTAATTTCTTACGATTAGGACTTTGGTTCCATCCTCGGAGCCAACACGGCCCATTCACAAGCCCGCGCCAGCCAAAAAAGCTCTCAAGCTAAATCCTACCCATAGTGCCCCTCTTCCAGTCTCTCAAGGTCTTGTTTGCTGTGTTCCCTACAAGACGTGTCAAGCCAGCGCTCTCAAAGCTAAGTGTCTTTCAGTATCTCAAATTCCTTAGTTCAACTTTTTTCCCTTGTAGTTGTTTCTTTTTTTCGCTAATCTTCCTACCCCCCCCTCTACCTCTGGTAGTAAAAGTACCATCGTTGGTACACACCCTCCTATCTACCCTTGTGGGTAGGCCTTCCTTCCTTTTCTTTCCGTTGGTTAAAAAAAATTATATATATTTACTTTTTCCTGTACTTTTCTTTACTGTGTAGAACTTGTAGTATAGTGTTTAATGTGTTACTGTTGGTTAGTCTCTTGGCCTTTGATATTAGTGTTGCCATAATGTCTGAAAAGAAGACGGTTCCAGGTTTCAAACAGTGTGTTAAATGTGGGCGAAAAATGCCCAACTCTCTGACAACCACGCCTGGTGTGTATATTGGTTCGGTGTTGATCATTTACAGGCACCATGTGGAAAGCAAGAATAAACTTATTCTTAAGGGCCTACTAAAGACCCCTTTTTCGGAGGCGGTCTCTGAGGCGGAGGTCTCACCACCTCCTTCCAAAGAAAAATCTGGCTCTAAGAAAAAGAGAAGCCACTTGGTTCCAGTCTCTCCCTCCTCTAAGGAGCTGAAGTGGCCGCTACTTACTTCGGTGCAGGCCTCCTTGGACAACACTTCAGAACCAGGGACTCAAAACCATTCCCTCGGTGCCATCAACAACCTCTGAACAAGGACCCTTTGCTGTGACTATATCGGTACCGAATACCTTCACGGTTCCATCCTCTGTGCCCAAGACCTAATATTTACCAAGGACAATATATTCTCTTATTTATGAACCATCAATAGGGCAGCAGTTACAGCCCTTTTCTGGACAGACCGGGCTCTCTCCTCAGCAGCATCTATCAGATCCACCAGGAGCCTGTCAGAAATAGATGTAGTGAGGCTTGTCGATCAGCTCCCAACAGCTAGGGATCTGCCAACTCCTGCTTCTCTCCCACCAGAAGTCGAAGCCCTTTCAGTTTATTCCCCAGTTTATCCTCCAGACCTCAGAGCCCTGGGTACCGATGGTCTCTGCCATGGTTACGACTATGATGTGTTCCTGCTCTGCACTGGAATCCCTTTGCACCAAACTCCAGTTGGAGCTGGTCCATCCCAGGGATCATGACCGGGCTGCTGGCACCATGGCCCCTAGTTCAGCACTTATTTGCCATGGTGCCATCTACTGCTCTGGTAGTTGAGACAGTTTGCAGTTCTTTTGGGGCTCCTATCCTTGGGGGTGGGTTCGCCAGAGCAGGGTGTGACCCCAGTTCCAAGGTTGTCCTCAGTTCTGGGCTCCCGTCCCTCCTTGGATGACCTGCTTTCCAGGTGATGGAGGGGGCCTTTGCTTCTGCGAGTGTACAGTTGGCACCCACCGCATCGGAACCACTCCCTCCCTCTAGTATGCAGCTGACAGCCTCATACACAAGGACTTCAAGCATGGGAACAGCAAGACTCCCTGCCTAAGGCAACCCTCTCTCCGGAATCCTCTTCAGAAGAACCACCCCGGAAGAAAGCGTGCACAAGGAAGCACTTAGATTCCCAGGAGGAATCTGTCACCAAAGATAAGCGACTACAATGAGGGAGAAGGGTCCTCATGGTCTCCGTTGGAAGACTTCTCATTTGGAGACATTATCGAGATCCTCAAGTAGAGGGGAGACTGGTGGAAGTCTTCCAACCCTTCTTCAGAGGAGTCTGTATTCTTGCAAGCTTTTCGTGATTGACTGTCTACTTCCTGGCTGATCCTACCTGCAGATGAGTTAATTAAACTTATCGTGCCGCATGCCTGGAAGGCTCCAGACAATGTCTAATCAATTCCCCGGAGGCTTGACAACATTCTTTCACCCTCAGAAGACCAACCTCACTGGTCCAAGCATCTAGTCGTGGATTCCATGGTCATGGTGGCAGTCACAAAAGGAGAACTTGTAGAGGATAGTTCAGCTGTCCATCCCCCAAACGGGCAGTCTTGGACTTTGGACAGACTAGGGAAATGAAGCTTTTTCTTCATCGACCTTTGCCATTCGGTCCCTGAATTATATGGCACATTTTACTTGCCCCCAAAGAGATTTTATTTCAGAACTCTCAGCCTCTTTGGCTGGAGTACTGCCTAATGAGGTACAAGATAAAGTTGCCTCTCAGCTTGCTACCCTTGAGTCCATTTCTAATTCCTCTATGCTGTTGATTGCTCACACAACCGAAGGGCCAACTTGAGTGGCCGCTTTAGGCATTGTCATGAGACGTCATGCCTGGATTTGTTTCAACGTGCCCATTGATGACTCTTCCCTTTCTGGCCCTAAGGTTAGAGATGCATAGTCTTTCCGTCCTTCTCACTTCATGCAATTTGCTGTGGGCATTTTTCCAACCTTCAACTATCTTATTTCAGGAATCAGATGGGAGGAAAGATGTGGTTCAAACACTTCCAAGGACCTTTCTGTGACACTCGTGGTGAGAAATCCCCCCAGGGGAGAGGGGGAGCTCATCCGGAAGATGCCTGTATCGTGGTAGAGGAGAACTGCATAATAAAGGTGCCAGAGACTCTTTCTCTGGTCAGCCCTAACAGTTCCCCGATTGATTTCCTCTGGAAGCAGTTGGGGGACATTTTTCTCTGCACCAGTCAGCCTTGCAGTCAATAACCGATTTCTGGGTGCAGAGAATAGTGACCAGAGGATACCACATCCCCAACTTTCCACCCAGTTAGAGGGATGCAGCAGCGTTTAGAAGTTGGGAAAGCTGCTTGAAAAAAGTCATCCAATTAGTCCTACCAGACCAAATAGGATCTGTGTTGTACTCTAGGTTCTTTTAGTGCCAAAAAAGACTGAGGACTGGAGACCAGTTTTGGATCAAGGCATACTAAAAATTTATCAGACAAGAGAAATGTGCTCACTAGATCTTCAGGATGCATATTGCCACATAAAAATGGACAAACGCTTCAGAAGATACCAACTCTTCCGGCTGGGAGCCAATCACTATCCGTTCAGAGTACTGCCCTTTGGTCTCTCCACTGTCCCCAGAGTGTTCAAATTCATGGCAGTAGTGGTAGCTTACCTCAGGCTACAAGGATTCTGGGTGTTTCCATATTTAGATTGACACCTCACCGCCCCGACCCGGACTGAGTCCGTTAATTCGGGCAATCTCATACACTCAAGGCCTTGCTGTAGAGCTAGGAATTACGATCAGCCTGGGTAAGCCAAACCTACTACCAACTCGAACCTTGGAATTCATCGAAGCATTGTTCGACACTATCTTGCTGAGCTGCTCTACCTCCTCACAGGCTTCTAAAGATAAGAACCCAGATCCAGGTTCTCCTACCTCAGCAGTTCGTCCCAGAACACCTAGTTCTGCAACTGTTGGGTTTCATGGCAGTGACCATCTCTCTAGTGCCTCTGGCAAGGTTTACATATGAGACTCCATTGGCTCCTATCTTCCCAGTGGTCACTCCTATCCCATCCGGTGTCACAGCCAGTATGCATAACAAATCACTGCAAGAATGTTCTGTCTTGGTGGATGAAGTCAGAAGAGAACCTGTGGTGTCGACTGCCCCCCCAGCCCAGGGCCACAGTGACCACGGATGCTTCCCTGTTAGGGCGGGGGGGGGCATTTCCAACAGAAGACTGTCCAAGGCACTTGATCACCCATAGAGGCCAACTTGCACATAAATGTCCTGGAACTGAGGGCGGTCCTCTTAGCGTTGCAAGTGTTCCATATTTCCCCTCCCTTCCTAGACCATTGTAATACAATTGGACAACATGCCAGTTGTCTGGTACATCAACAAACAAGGTCATACCCTTTATGTTGGGAAGCCATGAGAGTATGGCATTGGGCGATAGCTTCCAACTGCTTTGTCATAGCAAAGCACATTCCTGTGAGTTCCAACCTAATTGCAGACAATTTGAGCAGGAACATCCTGATGCCTCACGAGTGGTCTCTCAATCTGGCAGTAGTGACTCAGATCTTCTGTTGCTGGGGCAAGCCTTGCTGTGATCTATTTGCACCCCCCCCCCCAACCACTAGTGCAGAAGCTTCTTTGCCCTAATTCTCCCTCTGGGAGAGTCACTGAGATGCTCTGACTCACAACTGCCCCCCGGGTCTATTGTATGCCTTTTGAGAAGCACAGTCATCCTCATTGCCCCCAAATTTGGTTCCCCTTCCTTTTGGCCTCATCTGGTTCATCACCCATGGACCTTGGACCTGTCCCTGGGACTTCTCACTCACCCGCAAGGACTGGTTCACCCCAGCCTGACAGCTTCAAGCTCACAGCTTGGTGTCTGCACTTCCAATGATTGCCAGGCAAACTGATTTATCTTCCCCTGTCTGTGAAGTCATCCTGGCTTCACACAAACCATCCACCAGGAAAATCTATTGCAACAAATGGACAAGGTTTTCTCTTTGGCCCAAAGAACAAAAGATTGATGCCTTCTCATTGCCTATTTACAAGATCTTAAGAGTACCTCACTGCCTTATTTACACACAAGAGCCTCAGCATCTACCATTGTGGTACACTTGGCTATTAACTTTCATAACGGGATTAACCACTCTTCAGTTGTGTCCCACCGACTCTGGAAGATGTTCATGAAAGGTGTCTTGCATATCTAACCGCCCTTTAAACCTCCAACAGAACCTTGGAATTTAACTCTAGTCCTACAAACCATGACTGGTTCACCCTTCGAGCCTACAAATTCGTGTGACATTAAATTCCTGTCCTGGAAGACCCTACTTTTAGTTACTCTCACTTAGTCAGGAGTGTGTCTGAATTGCAGGCCTTGAGTGTAAAAAAAAAAAAAAAAAAAAAAAAAACATACTTTATTTTCCACAAATAAAGGGTTTCACTCCATACTAATCCTTCTTTCCTACAGTCTTCTGTTAATCAGTCCATTGATTTACCTGACTTTTTTCCCCATTATTCTAACCAAGGGGAATATCTGCTACATACACAAGATGTGCATACACCACTTCATTTTTATTTGGACAGAACAAAATCATTCACAAAACCTGATCTGCTATTTGTTGCTTTTTCAGGTCCCAGACTGGGCAAAGCTATATCCAAAGTGACTGTCAAAATGGCTTAGGAATGCTATCACTTTCATCCATCGGCAAAACAAAGGACGCTTGCCTGTGAAAGTCAAGGCTCATTCCACTAGATCAATAGCAACTTCAGTGGCTTTTCACTTGAGTTTCCATGGACAATGTTTGTGCAGCAGCCACTTGGGCAAGACAGCATACATATATCCCTCCTTACAAATTGGATATGGCCTCCAGGGGAAGAGCATCCTTTGGCTCAATGGTGCTGAGGAATATCCTTTTATAGGGCCACTCAGGACACAAGTAGCTGGGGATTCTGTCCTAATCGTAAGGAATGAATATTTACAACATCAGATAAAGTTGTCTTACCATAATGTACCATCTGTGTTGCAGATCTTCATTCCTTCCTACTACCCACCCTCCTTCCCCCTACCTGAGCTCCTGGTGGACTGTGCGGTCCCAGTATACAAATTTGTCTACCTGTCCTTTTAACACCTGTGTGTGGGGCGGGCAAACTCTATCTGGAGAGACTGGAAGAGGGGCACTATGGGTAGGATTTAGCTCAAGCTTTTTGGCTGGCATGGGCTTGTGAATGGGCTGTGTCGGTTCAGAGGACTGAACCGAAGTCCTAATCGTAAGGAATGAAGATCTACAACACAGATGGAACATTATGGTAAGACGGAACAACTTTTTTTAAGTTTTGAAATGTATAAAATTTGTTGAAGTTGCCTTTGCACTAGAGGACAGGAATGTCCTGCACGCTAAAGGGAAAACCTTTTCCCATCTTGATGAGTAAGATTTTCTTGTGGAAGGTTTGCTTCCTGAAGAACCTATTGCAATTGTCCGGAAAACAGAGCTATGTCAAACCTGGAGCATCTGGAGGGTGAGAATGAGACCTTCAAGTGAAGGATGAAGAAAGTTGCCTTGGTACCAAGAGAATGGCTTTAATAAGAGAAAATTTGGTGAACTGCAGTGCCCCCCCCCCATGTGCTAGTAGTAACTCTGTGATTGGGTCAAAAGGAAAAGTGAAACGGTATATAAATCAATTAAAAATTCTTTAATCTGAGAATTCTATTTTTTACATTAATAAAGAATAAACTCTCACAACAAACTTATGAAATTGCTCAGTTGACAGTCCTTTTGTACACTTCATTTATTATTAGACTGTGAAATATACAGATGACAAACACTCCTAAGCACCTAATTGACCAATTAAAACAATTCCAGTTGCAAGCAATCAAGTAATCTGCCTTCGTGTTAGCAGAAGGGGTTTTAAAGGTACATTTTTATTCAAGCCAAATCCTTTGTCAGCCTGTAGAATTATGATTCAGTCTAAATTCCTGTTTTTCTACCCTGCTCTGAGTACTCCCTCCCCTGGGATTCACATTAAAATTATAAATGTATTAAGCAGAAAGGACACACATTTGAGTTTATGGTACTATGTACTTTTAATGTGAATCCTAGAGAAGGGAGTATTCAGAACAGGGTAGAAAGAGTAATTACACTAGAGCATAACTCTACAGGCTGACAAAGGATTTGGCTTAAATTAAAGTGTACCTTTAAATCCCCTTCTGCTAACACATAGACTTCATTGATAGCTTGCAACTGGAATTGTTTTAATTGGTCAGTTAGGTACTTAATTTATTATTCACAACTGTTAATTTGCTGGAACTTTTCATTTTTGACAAGCAGTGGAAATTTTTAATATAATCAGAGAAGAGGACTTTTTCCAATTTATTGCAGTCTGCTTTCTTGTGATTGCTGAAAGAGCCCACATTGTAAGAGATGGTGGGTTCTTCTATAATTGGGACATTTGTTATTAAAAGGGTATCTGTCTGAAGAGCTTTAAAATGTATATAGTCTCAGTATTGCTTTAGTTTTGCAAGCATAAAATGACACCAGTATAGATTTTGCATATCTTGAGCAAATAACCTCTGCTTTTAAATATTTTATGTGGCGTAAGAAAAATGTTATGCAAATACTTCTTTGCAAAAATCTTACAAGAGATTTTACATGTAGGCAGCCCTGCTGATTGTATTAAAATATTCAAGTTTCCATCTACTTTAATTTCTAAAGTGAGAATTAACTTAAGGCTTTAATTCTCCTTTACCTTACGTAGTATAAGAAGGTTTTAATTCTCCTTTACCTTATGTAGTATAAGAAGGTTTTAATTCTCCTTTACCTTGCGTAGTATAAGAAGGTTTTAATTCTCCTTTACCTTACGTAGTATAAGAAGATTTTAATTCTTTACCTTACGTAGTATAAGAAGGTTTTAATTCTCCTTTATCTTGCGTAGTATAAGAAGGTTTTAATTCTCCTTTACCTTGCATAGTAAGAGACAAGTACTTTAACTCTGGATGCTGCTCTTTATCAGTGTGTCAATGTTTTCAGTTTTTCTTCTAACGTCAGCTTGATGATATTGGCTAAGATCCAATCCATTTGATCTAAATCAAAACTACGTCTAATATTGTTAGCTGCTGAAATTGTTACTTCCAAACACTGTGACCAGTATACTAGGTTTTTTTAATGACATAATTTTATGATAAGTATTATATACTCTGTAATTTTTTTGAATTTGCTATGGGTAAAATGGAGAGAACTGATTTTAAAATCGGAGTTTTTATTAAATGAAATTGCCAAATGTTTTCATAATGTTAATGCATCTAGAAAGTTTGGTTTATAATGCATAACATCCTATTAAATGATTGTAACAAACCCCTATAAACTCTAGTGAAAATGTAGTAAGTTTAGTCAAAAGCTTATATACAAGAATTTATTAGTTTCCACAGTGCATCATAACAGGTACCCAGTCAAGGCCGTGTTTCTTTTAGTAAAGAAACTTGTAAGTAGGTATTTGTCAGTGAATTCAATACCCCTTCATTCCATGGTCTAATGTGATCATTAAAGTCAGTTCTGCAGTTAAGGTTTGTTATAACCCTTTTAATGCATTGTTTATTATGTTTTTGCCTTGTGCTAATAAGTTAATATTAAAATAGTTCTAATCAAATTCATTATAATATATCTTAAGTGGAGAAAACATTTTCTGTTTTGTTAAAGTAATAATCCCTTCAATAACCTTAATCTGTATCTAAATTGTGTAGACAACTAAATATCTAATATTTGAATTTACCAATCTTAACTAATGTTTTAAGTCATCGTCTAATAAATTTTGGTTAATAATTTGATTTCAGCTTTTTTATTTAATTTTAAAGATCATTGATAGTGTTCACTATGTTTTCTACTCTCAAAATAATCTTTGCAAGTAGTAACATTTTCGGAGTGTAAGAATTATAGATATTACATCACCCAGTATTTTCATTACTAATAATACTTACAAAAGGCTCTACAACTAATGGAAATAAAGCAGGGAAAGGGGATGACCATTTTCCTTTTGTTATCAAAAGAGTTTCCAATTAAGAGATGTGTGGCCCAATTTTAACCTAAACTTTAGAATTGGTAAATAAAATGTTAACTGGTGTAACCATACATTAAGTGCTGTAAAGAGATGTAAGCAAAGAAAATAATCAAAAACATTTTAATGGCCAAACTTAATTATTCATAGTTAGATCAGTGTTGTAGGCAAGATACTATGACCTTTCTAAATTGATTTCATTAGTTCCAGTATGGTAAAATTCAAGTGTATTAATCCTGCAACTTCAGAAGCAAAATGATTAATGATTTTAAGATGCAAATTGTGGAAACTGAGACAGGCTGTGCAAACCACACTTAACTCATCAAGCCTTGTGGGCTCTTCAGAAAACCAAGTTAAAAAAAAAAAACTACAAAAAGATGAGAAACCACCTTTTAAAAGTACTTTAACTGCTATAAGTAATTTTAATAAAATCCAGAGAAATGAAACGCACTTGGTCCATTATGTATAAATGTGCTCACATTATTAATCAATCAGCACAACTATATGCAACTAAATTGAACAAATGGCTGTCAGTGTTGATCATTCACCCTTCAGTCTGTCATTTTAAGTAAATTAAACTTCTGCATAAACTTGAACCAACTACCCCAGCAAAAGGTCACGTTAAACCAGATCATCTGCAAATTGCAACTGACATCAATGCTTATCCTTTTGCTGTACTTGTTAGTAGATTCATTTCAGAGCAGTATGTACCCGGTATGTGGAAACAGGTAACATGTTATGTCAGACCAATTACCATATTATCTGGCTTGTCTAAAATACTAGAAAGATGTTTGTAAGCAAATCTTAAATTACCTAATAAAAATGTTTCAGACTCGCATGGTTTTGCTGTTGCCAGTATGTTGAAACTGCTGTACTAACCTTCTTAAATAGAATGTCTACACATAAATCAATGTTTCTTCACCACTTCTTGTTTTTTTTTTATCTGTTTATAAAGCATTTAACACCGTATTGCACAACTAGTGAATTAGAACTCCAGATTACTTCATAAACTACCTCGCCTACATATCACAATCTGATGGCATCACACTTAATCCCCTTCAAGCAAGTCACGGTAGTTGTATTCCACAGATGTCTAAGCCTTTACAAATTAACATTAGTCAGTGACGTGCACATCATAACTGACAGTTACAGTTCAGTATTTTGATGACTCCACCCTAATGTGCACTGCAGGCAGTCTAGTTTAACTCCAAATGGTAACTCAAGAATCCTCTGTAAATTCGGAAGAAGGTCATTGGTCTTTATTCTAAATTATCAAAACAGTAAAACTAACTGCTCCAATCAGACTGCTTTAAAACACTCCAATTGAACAAGTCTGTCATATTAAATTGTTAGGAGTTGCAGTGGATCAGCATATTACAAATGCCAAAGCCAATGAAGACTGGATATGTTGAATAAATCCAAACTTTTATCTTACAGAAGAAGCCCAGCCAGAAATTGCACAGAACTTGTTCCCAATTCTGTTAGTCTTCAGTTTTAGTAAACTTTTGAAAATCTCTTGAAAATGCAACCAGTAAAACCCTTCACTGAAAGTCAGTTTAGAACAAAAGTCTGCTAATACAACACAAATTTAATTCTTGCTCGTATAAAGACAGCATATTTTGGAACTCTAGTCTCCGCTTGTAGATCTAGACTACTCACAAGATAGCTAAAAAATATCTGCCATTCACCTGGGTTTCCAAGTATGAATAAATACATGTGCCCACCTATTTCTTTCTTATTGTCTACACTTTCCCTCTATTCACTGGAATATGTTAACCTGGGCAGAGTGCTGATCAATAAATGACCCATTTCACTCTCAGCCCAGGGAAAGTACGGCAATAAAATTGACTTGCGTATTACAGAGAGTGTCTATATATAATGCATGTACAACAAGTTTATGCAACACTAAAGTAAGTAGAGTTAGACATCAGTATAAGACTGTATTTACATGATACATCCGATTGTGATGTTGAAATGAGGTTATACATTATGGCAAAATTATGCAATATTTACAAGGGTGTCATTTTAAGGCGAGCGAGATGTTAAGAACCAAAATGTTTAGTAGACAGTGCCATAAAATGTACTTTAGTAATGTATCCACTATCCAGGGGCATAATGGTGGCATTTAGCAAGTTTTAGAGGATGAGTTTTTAGTTGTGTGTAGAACACTTTTTGGTATGGTGACATTTATTTGAGATGAGATGGAATAGATTCCCAGTGTCTGGGGCTGAAAACAGAGGAGTAGTGATATATGCAGAGAAGCTTTGTTATGTGTAGTAGTAAGGGAGCCAAATGGTCACAATGCTTGAGGTTGTAGGATGGGGTTGTTGTATTAATTTAACTGTTAAGGGGAAGCTTTGGTCTGAGGTTGGTGACTGACATTTGTGCTAGTTTTAGTAATCATACACTAGCAGAACGTAAAAATAAGCTAATTTTAAAAGGTTTAATCAAGACACCTTTTTTGGAGGCTCTATCTGGGTCGAAGGTTTCACCCCCTCCAAAGACCAAAAAACATAAGAAAAATTGAATCACTCTGTTCCCGTATCTCCATCAGTTACGGAACCGAGTCGGCTCCATGCTTTGGTGCCCTTGGCGCAGACCTCTTCAGCACCAGGCTCTGCATCTTCTCCCTCGGTGCTGTCCATGATATTCACCCCTATTTCGGTTCCAACCTTGCCACCACTGACTTTGGTGCCATCCTTGGTTCCTTCATTGGCTGCTATGACCGTACCTGCCTCTGTACCATCCCCGGCCACAGTGCCGACAGTTTCTTCGGCTCCTAAACTCGAATATCTGCCAAGGACAAGATACTCTTCAACTTATGACCCTTTTTTGGGACAGAGGTTTAGCCCCTTTCTAGAAAGACCTGACTCTCCTTCAGCAGCTTTTTCTGAATTGGATCTAGTGTGGGTTGTGGGCCAGCTTCTGGCAGCTAGGGGATTGCCCATTCCAGCTAGACCTTCCATCCCTCTTGGCTCGGACACTTTTACTACATCTTCCCCTGTTTATCCTCCTCCGATCTACCCAGATCCCAGAGATCTCTGTACTGATGTCCACTCTGGTGCATACTGTCTCTGCTCTGACAGTGGTTTTGCCCCCCCCCCTGTTGGCACCGACCACCCTTGCTGCATTGGCTCAGGTGGAACCGATGCTCTCTCAGAGCAGTGCCTATTTTCTCACTGGTGTCATCTATGTCCACGGCGCTGATGACTTCCAGTCCTGTCTGAGTTCCTCACCTGGAGGTGGGCTTCTCAGGGTGGGTTGTGACCTCGGTTCCAAGGTTGTCCTTCCCGGTTCTGGGCTCCCATTCCTCCTCGGGCAGGCCTGCTGTCCAGGTGATGGAGAGGGTCCTTGACTCCACAGGCAGCAGTCAGCACCAATGACAGTATCAGAACATCCACCACCAGCATGCACCTCTCCCAATCCTCTATTACGGACCCCGGCCACGGGAGTCGCAAGACCCCCCCCCCTTTGAAGGGAACCCCTTTTCCGGAGTTATCCTCAGAAGATTCCACTGGGGAGCCATCCCGGAAGAAATGGTGCAAGAGGAAGCACATTGATTCCCCGAAGGAATCTATCACTGAAGACACTGATTCTGATGAGGGGGGAAGGGTCCTCATGGTCTGCTCCAGACTATGTCTCATTCTGAGATATTCTCGAAATCCTCAAGCAGCGGGGAGACTAAATCCTCTAACCCTTTGTCTGAGGAATCTGTGTTTTTGCAGGTCTTCCATGCCCAGCAATCTACTTCCTGGGTGACCCCACTGGCAGATGACCTTGTTAAGCTTATTGTGCAGCGTGCCTGGAAGGCCCCGGACAATGTAAAACCTATCCCCCGGAGGCCAGACAAAATTTTATCTACACCTGAAGACCAGCCCCACTGGCCCAAATGGTTGATTCTATGGTCGTGGCAGCGGCCACCGAGGGAACTGGCAGAAGATAGTTCCACTGTCCATCCTCTAAACAGGGAGTCCTGGACCATGGACAGACTAGGGAACCGGACCTATGCTTCAGCGACCTTCGCCATTTGGTCGCTGAATTATTTGGCACACTTTACTCGCCTCCAAAGAGACCTAATTTCTGAAATGTCTTCCTCTTTGGTGGGGGTACTGCCTGATGATGCATGACACTGTCGCCTCGCAGCTAGTTACCCTTGAATCCACCTCCAACTCCTCGATGCGTTTGATATCTCACACCACTGAGAGGGCAGCTCGAGCTGCCACATCAGGTATTGTCATGAGACGTAATGCTTGGATGCAGTTGTGTGACTTTGCAGACCCCTATTATCTTCCTTCGTCACTGTACCCGTCGATGAATCTGCATTTTTTGGACCCAAAGTACGAGACACACTTGCACATAGTGAGAAAGACGGAAAGACCTTGTCTGCTGTGGGCATACGCTTTTCCAACCCCTAGAGGTCCCTACTCCAGGAACCAGAAGGGAGGAAAAATATGGTTCAAGAAATCCCAAGGATCTTTTCGTGACACTTGTGGTGAACAATCCCCCTGGGGCAGAGAGGGCAACTCATATGGAAGATGCCCCTTTTGGGGTAGGGGGGCTCCGTGTAACCATGACGCTAGAGATTTTTTCTGGTAGACCCTACCAGTGCTCCTGAGCAGCGGCCTGATTGCTTTCCTCTGGAAGCAGTCTGGGGTCATTTTTCTCTGCACCTACCACCCTGACATCTTATTACTACCGATGTTTGGGTGCAGAGAATAATATCTAGAAGCTATGAAATACCATTAGATTTTATTTCCCAGACCCATCAAATGAATCCCCGATGTACCACCTAATCGGAGGGAATTAGCAGCCATAGAAATAGAAAAGCTGCTAAGAAAGAGAGCCCTCCAACCAGTCCCACCAGACCAGACAGGATCTGGGTTTTACTCCAGGTTCTTTTTAGTGCCAAAAAAGACAGGGGACTGGAAACCCTTCCTGGATCACAGCCTATTGAGCAAATTTATCAAACTTCAAAAATTCCGTATGGTCATGGTACAGTCCATTCTTCCCTTCTTGGGGAGGGCAACTGGATGTGCTCTATAGACCTCCAGGATGCGTACTACCAGATAAAGATGGATCACCGCTCCCAGAGGTTTCTCCGCTTCATGCTGGGAGCTAATCACTACCAGTTCAGGGCACTGCCATTCGATCTCTCGACAGCCCCCCCGAGTGTTCGCCAAATGTATGGCAGTTGTGGTAGCTCATCTTCGACTGCAAGGATTCCAGGTGTTTCCTTATCTAGACGATTGGCAACTTACTGCTCCAACCAGGAATCTCCTAGTCCGCAGCCTCTCTTGCACACAAGGTCTCACTCTCCACTTGGGGATTACAATCAACCAGGACAAATCTCAAATGTCCTCAACGAAGACACTGGAATTTATTGGAGTGGTCTTCGAAACAACATCCTGTCAAACTTCTCTCCCCCCCTCACAGGCTTTCGAAAATAAGACCCCAAATCCAAGACCATCTTCTTCAGACCTATGTACCAGCACATCTTGTACTGCAACTCTTAGGCTCCATGGCGGCTACCATTACGTTAGTACCACTGGCGAGGCTGCACATGAGAATCCTGCAGCTAGACTAATTCTAAGAGCAATCACAGTTCTAAATAAACTTGCATACAGAGCAAAGGCAGAGCACTGGTGAGTGGATGTTCTTCAGACAAAATCCAAAATGCTCTGTTTCAGATCTCCTCTTTAAATTTGTATTATATTACTGCTGACTCATTTTAGTCTGTTTCCCAAGCTAACAGAAACTCTGAGGTTGACATGTCTTTGATCTTGCCAGGAAGCCACAGCATACTCTAAATCAGTTTAACCTAATATTGTTTTTCCATTTTCAGAGAGGGTGCAATCTTGTGGAAATGATAAGTAAAATGTGGGGTGGGGGTGGGGGGGTCCTCTCCTCTTGCAAAAAAAAAAAATCATTTTAAGTTTAAAATTCATTTAGAACAATGACAGTTTAGCACTACAGGGATAATTCACTAGAACTGGAGATTTAAATATTAGCGTGGCACTGGTTTTCAAATGAAACCCATAGTCTTCCACACAGCAACTTTTTCATTTCTGCTATTTTATCTGTATGTTGAATTAGTACTTTGACTGTAATGAATATGACTGGACTGCAAAACCCAGATATTTTCAATGGAGACGGAGCTTTTAAGGAATGTGTGCTAAGGGAGGGGCAAGTTAAGAAGAAACTTCTGTGCAAAGTGTAAACCTGTTGAATGGTTTGTTTTGGGAAGTTATTTAGATTTTATTTGGTATGTTGACTTGTGTGTTGTCTTCTCTCTGATACTAATATTGTTGGAAAGGCAATTCTGCCTTCATAGTTTTATGTTAGGGATTACATCCATGTAAGCTGATCAAGTCTGTATCTTTTACTGTTGGTAGAATTAATTATGTCATAATTTATTTCAGTCATCATTTAGGTGGTGCTTTTGTGGATGCCTCATAGGCATCTGATTTAGTGGCCAGTTGATCATGCATATGTCTTGTCATGCACACTATATGTAGTCTTTCCTGATCTGTTTGAGGATGGGAGAATGTAATGGTAAACTTCCCACTGCCTTCTTTTTTTTCCTGTATTTTTCCCCCCTATGCCTGTTGACCATCAAGCTGCCCAAGGGAGAGCGTCATCCAGATAGCAATGAGGTTGCTTTGTACTCTAGCATTTTCATTGTATGGCCTTAGCCTGATGCTGGTGGCACTTGCCTCCCTTTCTAGGGCAACCTGTGTCCTTCTGCCCAAGCATGTGTCCCTCCCCACATGTACCAACATGACTTTTTTTTTTTTTCCCCCCTGCCATTGCTACCTGCTTTGTGTTGAGACTCCCCTGTCCTGCAAAGTCTTTGTCATCAGAGTGGTTATGCAGACTGGGTGAGAAATGCCAGTATTCTTTCCCAGGATGAGTACACTCTCCCTCCCTGCCTGTCAGGTGGCTGTAATGCCATCGGTGAGATGGCTCCTGATGTTGGGAGCTTGTATCTTTCTGCATTTACTTGTGTACACAAGTGCACATCTAACCACCTTCACAGGATTTGTGGTGCTTTTGTGCTTAGTGTGTTGGTGTCATTAATACAGTAGGCACTAGTGTGTGTTGTTTTTGTGCAGGGCACTTTAAAAATTCTGGTTAGGTTAAACACCATATTGAAGGAGTGATTGAAGAATTCGACAAATTCTGTAGGATAAAGCTAATGCGCTCCCAGTTTTTATTCTTTTATGTACTGTACACGTTTGGCTTAAAAAAAATTTTGTCACAGATCGAGCACTTGCCTTTTGCTCCATGGCATATGGTTCATCTAGCACCATGATGTATTTTACTTGCATTTCTTATTTTTCCCTCTGTTGCCGTTCACAGATGTTCAGATCTTTGCGACTAGTGACTTCAAAAGTAGGGTTAGAATGGAGATGTGCCCATAAGATTTAATGGACACACCTCAGTACAGTTCTTTCCTTTAAAATCTGCAAATGCATCTCATGGCATTTCCGGATGTCACTGGGGGTTCGGAACTTTTTTGGGTGGGGGGTCTTAAGTCTAGGAGAACACTTTGTAGTACTTAAAGACGCTATATGCTGTGTTGCATATTTAACCTCTGCTAAAGCATTAGTGCTTCATCAGCAAACTGCTCTGTCTTAGAAGCTTAAATTGCAATGTACTGCTCTGTCTTAGAAGCTTAAATTGCAATGTACGCCTTTCTAACAAAATTATGATGTGAGCAGAAATGGGAGTCATCGGCTCGCATTTTATTTTATGGGTACTTTTCTCACCTTTACTAGATCATGACAGTTACTATATGTAATCGTTTTGTACAAATCTTTTTAAACCGTTCCTGCCTTCCCTTTAGGTTGTTATAGTTTTAATTCATGTCAACAAATGTGTGCTTATATACTGTTATCTGTCTCGCAATGTAGTTCTCATTTGTATTGTACTGTTTTGTATTTTTTTATGTGGAGCTTTCTCCCCAGGCCTCCACTGAAAATGGGCTATCAATCCAGTTGGACTGTCCCGGTAAACAAATTTAAAATAAAGTAAACTTCAGGACCCTGCTGATCTTTTTACTGTGGAAGTCTGTGCTATAGGTCAGAATTTGTCTGCATTTCCTCTACTAGTTGTCACAATTGGTAGTCCGGTAGGTGTGCTGCATTTTGGACTTTCTCTTAGGCTTATTGGTGATTGCTAGACTAATGACCCCAGGGAGCCTTTTTAAGCCTAGCCATGATTCTGAAGATGAGAATTGGACCTTATACCTTGTGTCCATGTGGTAAATACCTTAACCATCCTGGAGTGCTGGGATTCTGAGAGAAAAGCTCCACTTTAAAAACTCTCAAGAATTTGTGTTTTAAGACAGTAAATCACTTTGTGCTGCTTCTAAAATTTTAATATATTTTTCTACAAAATGGCTGTTGTGGGGCCTGCCATATTAACATGCACTTGCTTTACTGCTTTCATGTTTCCTTCCCAGAATCTACTTCAAGTTCCCTTTATACGAGTCATGCTGGAAATAAGGAAGTGATCTTCTCTTCCCATCCCACTGGCATACAGTGGAAGTTGTGTGAATCACCACTGTCTTCACACCTTCTGTAGCAGGAAGGCTTGCATTTTTTCCACAATGACCATATGTGCATTTTTTGGAGCTTGTTTTAAGGTTTTCACAGTAGTTACACAGATCCAGCCAAAGAAAGTAGCTAAATTGCTGTTTTTTCTGTTTATATTCCTACAAGCATTGTCAAGCCCTCTTCCCCCACTCTTTGTGAGGTGGTATAGCCATCTGTGCATTCCAAGAACTGTTACCCATCACTTCAAAGAACCGGTTCTGCTGTTAATCGCTGGTTGTGTGTGTGTGTTCTCCTGAATGTTGGAAAAATGTGCTTGCTCTTTTTGCTGAAGTATTCTATAAACACAGTACAAAAATGGATAGGACCTTCTGTTCTTGAGATTGTATTTATGAGATTTTGATATTTAAAATTAAATATAGCATTACAGTTTTCTGCTATACTTGTCTGGAGAAAAAACAGAAAATATTTTTTCTTGTATACCAAACTGCCATGTTTAATTTTTTTTCCGTACAGGATAGGATTTTCCCAAATTAGGACTGCCTTGCAGAAAGAGGGAGAAATGGTAACCCTAGCAATCGTATTCAGGGATACTGTTTTTCTTTGACTGCATCAAGAATAGTGAAAAGAGTTTCACAACACTCGAGCATTTTAAGCAGCTGCTGCCATCATCAAGACCAACTGCCCCTATAAAATTGTGAGCAGTGCTTGACAGGAAAAACTACAAATTTGTGTATGGCAGGTGGAAACAAATTTCTTTGCCAAAGCACATGAGAAATTGAGCTTTAAAATAAGGTGGGTAGGCTTTCCTTTCCTTTGATTCAGAGGTGAGGAAATGAAAGTTTTCTGGCAGGTTTCTGGTAACTAAACCATATTGCAGGGAGGAAAAAAAAACACAGTTGAGTTGGACTTTAAGGGAGATTGGACTTTGCCCTTTGACTGTTTGGGCTTTCCTCTGAGGTAGAATACACTGCAGACTAGTTGTGAAGCAGTGCAAAGCAACAGCAGTTGGCATTGGGTGAGGGGAGGCCTAGTACCCAAAAAACAAATGGTATACACATGATGTTAAATTTGCAGTTACTTCCTTTAGTTGAGAGTTTTTACGGTAGTATATTCTGTGGAAGCCTTTAGTTTTGCTATTGACTTTGATATTTTAAACAACCTTTGCCTTTGTTATGGCAGTAACTTTGCTTTTCCTGCATTTTTATAGACTGTAAACTGCGTGTGTGTCACTGAGGTGGTAGCCTTTGCAGATATTCAAAAATAAATTCCATTTTGTGAAAAATCAGCTAGGGGCACATATACAAGCCCCTTTAATGTGAAGATGGAAGTGAGAGAGCATATGGTGATAAGTGGCTGCAACAGTGGGGCAGAATATTTATTTTTCATTAACTGTTATGACATCCTAACAGACTCGAATATTTTAGGCTCAACTCCTAGGTAGGAGGGCACCGAGAAGACTTCATGCCTTGTGACTTGAAGTAAAGCTTATGGCTGTGCTTCTAAAGGATACGTCAGTGATAGTATTGTGTTGTCCTGTCTGCAGAAGCTTGACTTTTCCGGAGTGGAGGGATCATCAGCAGTGAAGCAAACTGAAGTACTTTAGATGGTTCCCTGTTGAAATGTAGTGCCAACACTCTGGGGCATAAAAAGGCTAAGTCCCGAAGAACAAATGTCGAACATCAATCTTCTCCTTTTAAACTTCTGTGATTGCAGGGATTGAGCCCCCTGCCTGAGCTTATAACTCTGAAATCACCATACCTTGGAGAAAATAGAATATCCCAAGAAAAAGCCTCCCCCACTTTCCTGACAAAACTGTAAGCCTAAGTACAGGCTTTATTTCAACAGAATGGAGAACTGCCATTGTCATCTCCTTGTACAAAGGTGGTACCATTACTGACCCCCTGGAAACTATCACCCTATTAGCTTGACAAGTCTGATCTGTAAAGCCATGGAGCGTATTATTATGAATCTCATAAAGGACATAGGCAATCTCTAAGCACTTGACCGCACTCATTTCAGATTCGTCAAGGGTAGATCTTGCATGTGGAACTTTGACTTCTTTGAGACTGTCACCAAGGCCCTGGATGAGGGAAAGTCGGTACATACTGCTTACCTTACCTTGACTTGGCCAAGGCCTTGTGACACACTCTCCCACTCGGGTATAATCGGATAGCTAACACAGCTGAGTGTAAATCCCTATCTCTTCAGGTGAGTGGCCAACCAGCTCAACGATAGGGCCCATAAGATCAAAAATAGGTGCTTCCACATTCAGCAGCAGGCCTGTCACTGGAGGTGTTCTTTAGAGCTCTGTTCTGGGACCTCTGCTGTTTGGCATCTACTTCTCAGAGGTCCAGGCAAAGAGAGAGGGCCTGTGGCTGACCAAGTTTGTGGTTGACTGTACGTTGGGTGCTGTCATTGACTCCCCAAATGATATTAACCTACTGCAAGAGGGTCTCACAGCAGCAAATGACTGGTGCCAAAGTCATGGCCTTAAGTTAAACGCAAAAAAGTGTATTATCATACCATTCGGCAAAAACATGGCCCCTACTGATTACTACATCAATGGCAATCCCAATTTTTATTTTGGGGGGGCTGTTTCTCGATGTAAAGGTGTAGAGGGGCTCTCAATCACCAAAATATTTTGGTGATGGCAAATTGGCATCCTTCTTAATGCAATAATTTTTACCAAAGTTCAAGGTGGTTGATAAAGTGTGACTGACCTCAAGTACTATAGCATACCAGTCCTGTCTGTCAGACCAATACTGTCTGTTAATAATTGCTTCTTTAAAGATCACGTTTAAGGTTGTGAAATTGAATATTTTACATTTGCACATGCAGACACTCATGTCTTTCGAATGCGGTTGGGTAGCGTTCGAAAGACATTCGTGTGTAAATGGGCATGCCTTCGTTGAAGGTTGGGCGTCGAGCTGGCACCTCAGCATTTCATAAAAAATCTACTGCCAATCATCAGTGGACTGGAGTTCTGCTGTGGCGACCCCTTACCGGGAAAAAGCCAAAAGACAAACAACAACACATGCAAACACTGTGTGCGCATAAAAACCTTTTTTTTTTTTTTGCCATTTTCTGAAAAAGTTTTAATTTTAAAAACTGATGCTAAACACTGAAGTCTGTTTCCCCAGCTGTGTTTGTGGCATTAATATTAATGTTCTGACAGGAGTCATTTTTGTCCCTTTGGGTTTCAGCTCACCTTTTTTTGTAACTATTTCCTAGATTTCATTACTTCACCACCAGCTTTCCTTGTGTGCCTCTTTTTGGTACCTGACTCAACTGTATGTTTGTCCTATTGTCTTTACACATGCTACTTTGAGATGCTGCCATTCCTCTCTGGCTGTACCTGTTTCCTTTTTCCACTTGAGGTGCTGGAGCCCTGAGTATTTCCTAGACTGGAGTAAAAGCACAGCAATTCAACTTCAGGTTTTGAGCATTGTCTCTGACCTTAAGAGCATTCTTCGATTACTGCTTGCACCAGATTGTGGGTACTAATGGTTTATGCTGGAGGCAGACCATTTCACTGAGTATGACTGTGTTGCATTGTCTGTAATTTATTAATTAATCAAGTGCCATCTGGTGGCTTTCATGGATAATTTTTTACAGGTGGCAATGTAAATTATTCCTTTTGTGTCACATCATTATAGGTGTTTAGAGAGAGCTGTGTTGTGTCTTTCAATAAAAAAAAACTGTCCCACAGGTTAAATATGTGCAAATACTGCATCTACCACATTTGTCAAAAATATATTCTAGGTCAGATATTGTGGAAAAGTTTTCCTTCCCTCATGAAGTTGTTTTGGTACTACTAATTCCATCAGGGTGAGTATATTTCTGAAATCATTCTGTTTAAACTTGTGACTATCCACTAACATTTCTTCAAACCACCAGTTTAATCCCATGTCATGTGCAATGCAATAGGTCTGTGACATCCATTGTGCCAAAAAGCAAAGCCAGCCATTTTGAGGGTTATTTTCTCAAAAATCAGTTTCCTCAAAAAATCCCAGGAGTCCTTATTCATGCCTTTCAAGCCTTCCAAACAATTTTGGTCTACTTGATACAGTGGGCCTTAAAGGTGGATCTAGACCGTCTTTATGTACTTTAGGTATACCGAAGATACAAGGTATCTTAGGTTTCTCCACACAGAGATACTTGTATGTGTCACTGTCAATAGATCCTTCCATTAACATACTATATAGTGTAGTTTGAATTTTTCTGTGGGCTATATTAATTTCTGATGAAAAAACCCTGAGTATTTGTTTCATCACTCTCAAACTGTGAGAGTTCTAATTTCTTTTCAACCTTCAGCTCAAAGTTTCTAAGTTGGGGATGTATTTACATTGCAAGTTAAATTACAATGTACATATTTTTAACCATAATTTTAAAAGATTTTTTTAACCATATATCTAATTAAAAATTCACATATTTTTGATATTTCATAAGATTGTCATGATATACAGATTTATATAACCAGGAATTGTTCATGTTTATGTTCAACCTTTACAACACTGTACTTTTAAAACAAGATTCATTAAGCAATTAACCTGACTGCTGACATTGATTGGTTGCTTTGAATTTGCAATGTGTAGGGAGAATATATAGCAGAACTGTTTTAATTGTGTTTGTTATGTTGTTCTCTTGGAATTGGATTTATTTGGGCTCGGTGGCTGTGGTTTTTGTTTATTAGTTGTCTCGTATTTGTCCCTGCTGGCCCCATACCTTACTAGAAGGAAGTCTACCTGAGTTGCATGCTGACAACTCATGTGTATGATGATCTGACTGTGTCTTGGTGAACCATGTGTTGGCCACTGTTAAGCCATTTGCCTGACAAACACACATGGACTCGGGAAGTGCTCATAGCCTGTCCTGCCCATCGTGATGTGAATATTTAGGTGTTTATTGTATTGATCACTGCTGCAGTAACCTTAGCTTTATGGGTTATATCCTGCCAAGGCTATAACAGTGGGCCAACTTCCAAAGCTTCAGGGCACCTGCCATGCACCCAAACTGTCAGTTAGTTCAAGCTAAACTGACTAAAAAGTTTGGATGCAGAGTCCTTCAGAGCTTTCTTGTCGTTGAAGAGAGCTCTCCTCTGTGGACTTTCAAGGATTGACTCTCTGCTTGTGCTGCTCCACTGCCAGGCAGATAAGTTCCCTTTGGGGAAAACCTCCACATTTATTTAAAAAAAAAAAAAAAGATTTTATTTTACTTTCCTATTTAGGAAAGTTATTTGTAAGCTATGATTCAGGGGTCTACCACCCCAAGAAGAGTAGGAAATGGGTTGAGTTGAAGAATGGCACTGCCTAAAAAACGTATGTATTTGGACTACAGAAAAGATATATGAGTGAGCCAGGTATGGAAGTAAGGTACATAAGGAAAGCTGGTGGTGGAATGCAGAAGTCCAGGAAGTCATCAAAAGAAAGGAGTGCAGGAAGAAATGGGGGATAGTAAAGACTGACCAGGCTAGGAAGGACTACTGGTTGGCTAACAAAAAAGTTAAGAAAGAAGGTGCATTAGCAAAGAGTAGGGCATTGGAGGCACTGTACCATCTTCTGGAAAGTGACTCAGTAAGGGACACAAACTATATCAGGTTGCAAGAAAGAAGAAGAAGATAGTCAGACACCCTACATAAGAGATGCCAACAATAACCTGCTCACCGATCCAGAGGATATCAAAGGCAGATGGAAGGAGCATTTCCAGCAGCTTCTGAATGAAGAAAACCCCAGAGAAGCTGTACTGCCCCAGAAACCGCCTATGATGAGAGAAGAGGAGCCCACCCCAGAAGAAGTAAGAACAGCACTAAGGAAGCTGAAGTCCGGGAAAGCAGCAGACTCAGATGAGGTTACAGCAGACATGATAAAAGATGCTAGATGAGATTGGGGAGAAATGGCTCCTGAGGGTACTAATAGCAGTGTGGAGAGAGAGGCGTATCCCAGATGACTGGAGAATAAGCATACTTGTACCAGTGTAAAAGAACAGAGGGGGCATCCACAACTGTGGGTAGTACAAAGGCATCAAACTCCTATCATATTGCATGAAAGTTCTGGACAGGGTGATTTTGATAAACGGATATGCAGAGTAGTAGAATGTAATATGGGAGATTAGCAGTTTGGATTCAGATCAGGATGCAGCACGATTGACTCTGTTTGCACTGAGACAGATACTTGAGAAGACGCTAGAGATGAGGATAGAGTCCAACTGGGCATTCCTAGACTTGGAGAAAGCATATGACAAGGTCCCAAGAAAGCTGATGTACTGTGATGGTTTGAAGTCCCGGAAACAATGGTAGAATTAGTGTAGGCAATGTACAATGACCCAATGACTCAAGTACGAACAGTGTTCAGCCCTCACAGAGGGGTTCCCAGTGGGGGGAGTGGGTGTACATCAGGGTTTAGCTCTGAGCCCACTGCTGTTCATACTGGTGATGACTATATTAGTAAACAGGTTGGAGGGGACGGATCAACAAAGCTGCTGTATGCAGACGATGTGGCAGTACATGCAGACTCTGAGCTAGAACTTCAGCAAAGGATAGGCGAATGGACTGCAAATCTGAAGGCACATGGGATGAAACTAAGCACAGACAAGATGGTGGTAATGGCAGCAAATATGGGAAATCCCAGAAGAAGCTGAGAATAGAGATAAAAGGGAAGATATAGTGGAACGGGCAAAAAGCTTCAAGTATCTGGGAGGGGTAGATGAGGAGAAGGGTAGTCTGAGTGAAGAGGTCAAAGCTAGAATCAGAGGGGCTGCAGCCAACTGGCATGGTGTATCAGGTGTAGTCTATAACAGAAGAATGCTAAAGAAGCTGAAAAGTAAGGTGTACAAGACAGTGGTGTGACCAGTACTCCTGTATGGTACAGAAACCTGGGCAGTAAAGGCAGAACAGTTGAAGCTTGAGGTGATGGAAATGAAGTGCCTGAGAAAGGTGGTAGGATGCACACTGGGACAGACAAAGAAATGAGGACATAAGAGCAGAAGCCAAAGTAGCTCCAATTGCTGAAAAGATCAAAGAGAACAGATTATGGTGGTTTGGGCACGTGTATAAAAGCAGAAGACGGTCTGGTGAGGAAGATTTGGGACAGACGGGAAGAAGGTAAGAGAAAGCAAGGACATCCAGCAAAGAGGTTTGTGGAGTGTGTGAAAGAAGATCTGCGACAATCAGGCATAAGTGTTGAAGAAGGCAGGAGTGTGGCACTGAATCGAGAGAGTTGGTGACAGTTAACACGATACCCCGACCCCATGTAATAGGCTAGAAGCTGGTGTTTTAATGGACCATCATGAGAATTTTTAAAATGGGAGCTCATTTTTTTTCCTGTCAGTTTAAAAGTTTAAAGTAATTGCAAATGTATTACTCTGTGGAGAAATTGTTTTACTTTTGAGGACAATTACTCTGTGGAGAAATTGTTTTACTTTTGAGAATAACAGTGTTTTTAAAGTCTTTTACTGTGTTTTTATTTGGAAAATTAATTACTTTAAATTTTTATTGCCCCTTGCTGCTTGTTGTCCGTAGGAAACGGGCATGGATTTTGGCTTGACTGTGGAACAAGTTAACTGTCTTCGTGGTTCGTCCTCCTTCCAGCCACAAAAGAAAAAGTTACAAAAACAGCCTTTACCACCATAGCAGGCTAGCAATTTGCCTCAGCTGTAGGTAGGCGACTCTGCTGTGACCATAGCTTATCAGACCACTCCTCTTTTATTCTGGATCCCTGTGGTGTAGCACCTGCAACTACTATGAACCAGTACTTAGCCACGTCCTCTCTGGTTGTTGGTATCCCCTCAGTGGGCAAGGAAGAGCCACTTTGTTGGTCCTGGGAGAAGGAACAGGGAAGACTTCCCTGTTTGTGAGAATGTTGTGCATATTCCGAGAGAAGCTGCTGCTGCTATCATTAATAACACTGTTGTCCATTTTCCTGTCGAAAAGAAATGGAAAAATAACTCTATCTTCTACTCCTCAAATTTTCTTAGACAACAGTAGTTTACTGTCTTGCTGAGGGTTTAATTCAGGCTATTCATCCTCCTTATTAAGTGGTTTCTGGTAAAAGAGAGAGACTACTTTTTATAGGTTACTAGGTAAGTACTAGGCTAGCTGCAGTTTGAGTCTGGACAAGAAGATGAAGGGACGCATACAAGTTTTCTTATCTGACTCCGACTTGGAAGGGAGTTCACTTTCTTCTCCCTTTGGGGGTTTATCTTTCTATAAGACTGTTTCGGAATGTGCCAGTGTTTTAAGTGAAAGAACATTGAGGTTTTTCAGTCCCTCAGAAAATACTATGAGCTGGTACATAAGGAATTTCCAGAACCTTCACAGTTTTCTCCATTTCTGCCAGCTCTGGAGAATGTGCGTGTAACTGTATAGCCAGCCTTTCTGCCATTAAAAAGGCAGTTAAAATGTATAAAGTTCTCATGTTTTGTAAACACCATTATACAATGACCCCCCCCCCCCCCATTAATATTCCAAAACGTGCATGCTGATTGATCAGCATGCACATTGTAAATCAGAGTTATAGTAATGGAAAAAGGTCCGTTCGCCCGGACTTTTGCTTTCTTTTTTTTTTTTTTTTTTTTATTTTTTACAGCAACGGAGAACGCATGTTAAACGAGTTTACCATAGCGAGACAGCTTTTAAAAAAAAAAAAAGCAACAGAGCAACTCCGTTGCTTTTTTTTAAAGTTGTCTCGCTATGTTAAACCCATTTAACATAGCGAAACACTTTAAAAAGCAATGGAGATCTTGCTTTCTCCGTTGCTTTTTTCAAAACTGTCTCGCTGTGTTAAATGGGTTTAACCTAGTGAGTCAGCTTTAAAAAAAAAAAAGCAACGGAGATTCTCCGTTGCTTTTTTTAAAGCTGTCTCGCTATGTTAAATTCGTTTAACATAGCGAGACAGGCTGTAAAAAGAAACTGAGATCTTGCTTTCTCTGTTGCTTTTGCCCACAGCTGTGATGTACTGTGTAAATATACGCATGTGCAGTACATCAGAACTGCCGCAAACTACCCAGACAGCTGCGGAAGGGCAGCAAGAAGGCATTATACAATGCCATTATTTAAGAACAGTTATTTTTTTTCTTAAATGTCATTGTATAATAGCAATAACCCACTTCTGGGTGTGGGTAATGCAGGATTTACCCACGGTTGGCTTTGTTTGGCCTCTCGGGCTTTGCCTTCATGACAAAACCACACCAGCCTTGGGTAAATCCAGCATTACCCACACCCAGGCGTGGGTTATTGCTATATTATTTGTCACTTAAGACATAGGCAAACATACATTAACAGAAAATAAAACATCATATTAACATTTTTCCGTTTATAGATATTGGTACATTGCATATCTTTTTTTCTAATTATTGTCAATGTAGTACATAATTCCTATCTTCCCTTAAACCTCTCTCCTCCTCCTTATTCTGCATGTATTGTTCCCAAGATTTTCATTTGCTACTTCTATCAGTATTTCTCTCTCTCTCTCTCCTTTTTTTTTTTTTTTTTTATAATAGTAAATACTTCAAATACATTTGGTTTAGACTTTGTTACTCTTAAGTTTATACATTCGTCCCAATCCTGATCTAGCAACCATAGCAATAGTCATTCTTGCTGCTACTAAACATTTATTTCCAATCCTGCTTTCCTGGCAAGGATAGGAAGATTATTGATAAGTATGGGGAAAAAGTTTTTCTGCAATTTAGAATTTTGAATTGTCAGGCTTGTATGGTAATGTTTATTCTGACTACTTGTGAGGATATGAGGAATGTTTTATCTTTAGTTTCTTCTTGTGAGGAAAAATCTGCTTTAAATAATTTAGTTTCTTTCATTTAATAGGTCACAATGCATTGTTTACAGTATGTGAATGACTTAGTTGATGCTACTTGCAGGTATATGGCCACTGGTACTGTTTTGAGTTTTGTTTGGCTGCATTCTCAGACTTGAGCAGATGATGTAAAAAATATTTTAATTCTCCTTTGGATAGAGATTTAGTTTTTCGTTCCTCTACTGTAGAACTTACCAAAAAAGTGATAAAAGGGGTAAAGTGATGCATGGAATATGTTTTTTTCAGCCCTCCAATGTGAGAGTGTTCAATCTCGCCGTTTGTTCTTACACCTGGGTTCGGAGCTGATCCTCGGCTCCGTGTCGGCCGCTTGGCAAAGCTCTGCATCGAGAAGAAGCTCGAGACCAACCTATCTCCCACAATCCCCCTCTGCCTTTACCTCAGATCTAGTTTGCCGCTGCAACGTTCGCATAATTTTTGATGAGCTCGGACCACCTGAAAGCTAAGATTATATTTATCTAATAATTTTTGGATAATTTTTCTTCTACTTTACTTAAAGTTGTTGTGTGTGTGTGTAGTGAGTCGAGGGCTTTCTCGAGTACGTATATAATTTTTATATACATATATTAAGATCTGAAGTAGGCAGACTTCATTCGTCTGCAACCTGTGGGTATCGGATCCGATCTCGGATCCGAGCCGGCAATTCAAAAGCTTAGGCTCCGAGCTCCTAGCTCCTCCCTCTTACCCATAACCCCTTGCCAAGCCCTGACTGACCTCAGATTTCGTTTGCCGCTTTTCAAGAAGCAACGGAATTCTAGAGCTCCTGGCGTTGGTTGAGATAAGAGTAGATTTTTTGACTGAAAAAGTTTTCAAATTCTCTGTTTTTGTTATAAATATAGTTAGTGTTGTGTGTGGTTAAGGCTTTCCTCCCTCTTTAGTTAAATTTTCTCAGGTTTTTCGTAGTTTAGTTTGTGTGTGTGTGTGTTTTTAGGCCTTAGGTTTGTGATGTCTGAAGCCCCTAAGGCTGTTTTCTCAAAATGTACCGAGTGTGGCCATAAGCTGTCCCCAGCAGATGGTCACACTCGGTCGGTCATCTTGGGGGTTGAACACCTGTCTTCTGGTTGTACCATTTGTGCAGGGTTCAACCCCCGGGCTTTAAGGGAACGGAGGTCGAAGTTGGTGCTGGCGGGTCTTTTACCCCCAGATACTGCTTCGGCCTCTGTCCCTTCCATTCAGCAACCTGTTGCTGTGAGTTCTCCCCCTCCGGCTGGGACTCAACCTCCCTTAAAATTGCCGGAGGGGAAGGATTCTTCGAGGGAAAGACTGAAGGAGAGGCACAGGGAGAAGCACCACAAGAGGAGAGCCGAGACTTCTAGTTCGGCTCCTCCATCTAAGCGGGCCTCCCCTGTGCCTTCTAGTCTTCCTCCTCCTCCTCGGCTCCACTCCCCTCGGTTCTCTCCTGGACCCGAGGAGGAGGAGGCTAGCCCTTCCAGGAGGTCCCCGAGGCGGTTCTCTAGGTCCGCTTCGGTGGCCTCCTCTAGATCAACTTTTTCGATGAGCGAAGCTGATATGGACCGGATGATGAGGAAATTCATCCAGGCCCAAATGCAAATGGGAGTGCTCCTAGCCCCCATCCGGGAGGGCTTGACCCTTTTTCGCCCCTTAGCTCCTTCTCCGACCCATACCACGGGTTCGGAGCTATCGGCGCCGTGCAGATTTGGATCCGGGGTGGTTCGATCCGATAGGTCGGAGCACCTCGGATCCGTCCCATCCCTTGAGTGCTTGGTGCCGGACCCGACCTCTCGGAGCCGAGGGCCGAGCCTCGGATCCGAGGGAGCTGGTGTGTCTTCGGCTCCGTTCAGGTCGGAGCACACTGGTCTCTCGGATCCGACGGTTTCGGCTCCGACTCCGATCCGTGCGTCGGATCCGAGTGGGGGTCGGCTCTCGGGGCTTAGAGAAGCTGGCTCCCCCTCGGCTTTCAACGTTATGGAAAGGGCACTGTCGAGGACATCCGGACCCCCGGTCCCTGCCACGGCTCCATCCCGCACTCCTTTGCAGTTGGGCCAGGCCCCCACCAGCCGGTCCCAGGGACAGCCCGCCTCGATGTCCCAAGTGGTTCCCTTGGAACATCCATCTGCTGAAGAGTACTCCTCGGACAGCCCCCCCCCCGATGAAGTACCTCGGAAGCGTAAGTGCAAGAGGAGGCACATGGACTCCCTGAGTCCGTCACTGAAGACACGGACTTGGATGAAGGGGAAGGCTCCCCTAGGTCACCCCTGAGGGCGTCTCATTTGGAGACATCATGGAGATGTTAAGGATCAGGGGTGGTCTGCCCCAAGGCTTCTTCGGACGAGTCTGTGATCTAGGAGGCATTCGAGGCGGGCCCTTCAACCTCTTGGGTGTCCCTCCTGCTGACCCCTGGTGGATCTTATATCCATCAGGCGTGGAAGGATCCGGACACCATTGAGCCTATCGGCGCCCGGACCGCATTCTTTCTCCTCCATCAGACCGCACCCACTGGAGTAAGGGTCCCCCAGTAGATGCCATGATGATGGCTGCAGCCACGAAGAGGGAATTGGCCCAGGAGAGTCCCTCCGTCCATCCTCCGGGCAAGGAGTCCCGTTCGATGGATCGCATTGGGAAGCGAGTTTTTAGTTCAGCGACCTTCTCCTTGAGAGCGCTGAACTACATGGCACATGTCATTAGGATGCAGCGGGATCTGATTAAAGAATATGCTGCATCTCCCCCGGAGTCCATCTCGAGTGAGGATAAACAGGTTTACTCCACCCGAATGGCCACTCTTAGATCAGTATCCAATACTTCTATGCGGCTGCTGTCTCATGCTACTGAGGGAGCCGCTAGAGCCAGCGGAGCAGGCCTTGTCATGAGGCGACAGGCCTGGCTCCGCCATTGTGACTTTGCAGAGCCCTTCAAGGCGACCTTCGCGAATGCCCCTTTCGATGGTTCTGCCTTGTTTGGCAAGACTGTTCGCGAGACATTAGTCCAGAGCGAAAAGGACGGGAAGACGCTGTCTGCCGTCGGAGTCCGCTTCTCAGCTCCCCAGAGGTCCTTCTCTAAGAACCAAAAGGGACAGAAGAAGATGTGGTTCCGAAGTCGCAGCAGTCCCAACCTGCTCCGGATAACCAGTCCTTCCGTGGCAGAGGAGGACGGGAGGTCGTCGTGCCAGAGGCAGGGGCTCCTGGCAATTTTGGGTCCAGAGAAGCCTTCTCTGAGAGACCCACGCAGCAGCCCTGAAGGGTTGCCCGACTGTCCGTCTCTGGAGGCAGTCGGGGCGGTTCGATGCACCTGACTTCTTGGGAGTCCATAACAACAGACAGTTGGGTGCTTGACTTATATCCAGAGGATATTCAATACCCTATTCAAGATTCCCAAGTTTAGCCTCCCAGATGTTCCACCCGACCAAAGGCGGCAGCTATCGAAATCGAGCAGCTGCTAGGAAAAGAGCCATCCAGCGTGTCCCCAGATCAAGCCGGATTAGGGTTTTACTCCAGGTTCTTTTGGTGCCAAAGAAGGCGGGGGACTTAAGACCAATCGTAGACCTATCCCAGTTGAACCTGTCAGTAACCAAGCAAAAGTTTCGGATGGTCACCCTGCAATCGATACTTCAGATCTTGAGGGAGAACGACTGGATGTGTTCCATAGACCTCAAGGATGCGTACTACCACATTCGGATGGACAGACGATCCAGGAGGTTTCTTCGCTTCCGGCTGGGAGTCAGTCATTATCAGTTCAGGGTCCTCCCCTTTGGTCTCACCTCAGCCCCCAGGGTGTTTACCAAGGTGCTAGCGGTGGTAGCGGCCCACCTGAGGCTCCAGGGATTACAGGTCTTTCCGTACCTGGACGACTGGCTCCTGACGGCATCATCAAGGCATCTTCTGTGCTCAGCCAGGGATTACTTTCTTCAACTAGCACCAAGGCTGGGCATTATGATCAACTGGGAGAAATCTTTTCTGAATCCAACTCAAATTATAGATTTCATAGGAGGAAGACTAAACACCAGATCAATGCGAGCCTTCCTCACCCCAGACCGTATAGCCAGCCTGAGGTGTCATGTGATGGCAATCCTGCAACCATCTCCAACTGCAGCTTTGGTCCTGAGGGCCCTAGGTTCTATGGCGGCAGCTATTCCGCTTCTAATTCATGCCCGTTTACGCATGCGGGTTCTTCAATGGACCCTTCAGGTTCAGTGGTCTCCTCTTTGTTCGTCTCTAAACGCTCCGATTGCGGTCAGCAGAGCGTGCAGGGACTCCCTTCTGTGGTGGCTTCTTTCTCCGGAGCCCCTGGCAGGGAGACCTTTTTGCTGCATTTCCCGAGCCACAGTGACCACGGACGCTTCTTGCCTCGGGTGGGGGCATTCTGGGAAAGATTGTCCAAGGCACGTGGAATCCCACAGAGACGTCATTGCATATAAATGTCCTGGAAATGAGGGCGGTGCTCCTAGCGTTGCAAGCACTTCACCACGTTCTTCCTTCAGGGACTATTGCGATTCAGACAGACAACATGTCGGTGGTCTGGTATATCAACAAGCAGGGAGGAACCAGATCTTACCCCCTTTGTCGAGAGGCCATGAGAGTCTGGGAATGGGCAATTTCCACCAAACGCTTTCTGGTAGCAACGCACATTCCGGGAAAGTCCAACATCCTTGCGGACAAGCTCAGTCGCACCATCCTTTCTCCACACGAGTGGTCCCTCAATCTTCAAGTAGCGAAGAAGATTTTTGCCGTTTGGGGGCAACCCTGTTGCGATCTTTTTGCTTCTCCCTCAAACGCCAAATGCGACAATTTCTTCGCTCTGCTTCCCCCACCAGGGGAGTTCCCGAGGGATGCTCTGGTGCATGCTTGGCCTCCCGGTCTCCTTTATGCCTACCCTCCACTTCCTCTGATGCAGAGGCTTCTGCAGAAAGCCAACAGTTTGGGGAGCAGAATGATTCTCATTGCCCCATTCTGGCCTCGACAACCTTGGTTCCCCTTGGTATGGTCTCACAAAATCTATCCACCATGGATTCTGGATCCCATTTCGGATCTCATCTCTCACCGTCTGGGAATGCCAGTTCCCAATCTGCGGACCCTGAAGTTGACAGCTTGGCTGCTCCAATTCCAACCTTGATTAGGACTCCCGGTATCTCTTCACCGGTCAAGGCCATTTTGGTGGCTGCTCATAAACCTTCCACCAGACAGGTTTATCGGAGTAAATGGAAGAGGTTCTCTATATGGGCAGGGCAGAGAACTGTGGATCCTTTTTCAGCACCTATCTCTACTGTGCTGGATTTTCTAACAGACCTCTTTCATCAAGGGGCTAGTTCTTCCACGATTAAGGTACAATTGGCGGCTATCTCGCATTATCACATTGGTCATGACCCAGCTCCCCTTATGACAGCGAAATTATGCAAAACTTTTCTCAAAGGAGTTTTTTGTTAAGGCCTCCAGTCAAGGAGGTTGTACCGCCTTGGGACTTGTCTTTAGTCCTGCAGGCCCTTACTGCTCCTCCCTTCGAGCCTGCAGCTTCTGCTGATTTAAAATACCTTTCCTGGAAGACTGCCTTTCTGGTAGCTATCACTTCAGCCAGAAGGGTGTCTGAGCTTCAGGCTCTGTGTGTCAAACCGCCTTATCTTTCTTTCTTCCCTGATAGGGTGTGCCTCAGGACCAACCCATCTTTTCTTCCGAAGGTTTCTTCTGAATCCAACATTAACCAGTCAATCAATTTGCCTGTATTTTTTCCCAAGTATTCAAACAAAGGAGAATACAAATTGCATTCCTTGGATGTTCATAGACAATTACGTTTTTATATTAACAGGACAGCTGGCCACAGGAAATCAGATCAGCTGTTCGTCTCCTTTGCTAAATTTGCTCTGGGTAAAGCAATATCTAAAGTCACTCTATCTAAATGGATAGCTAATTGCATTCTGCAGGCATATGGCACTTCAGGCAGACCTGCTCCTCAAAGGGTTACGGCTCATTCTACTAGGGCAGTTTCTACATCAGCCGCCTTTAAGTCCCGTGTTTCGTTGGATGATATCTGCGCGGCAGCTACTTGGGCCTCGCCTCATACTTTTATTTCTCATTACAAGGTGGATGTTGTTTCTAGAGGAAGAGCATCCTTTGGCTCAGCGGTGCTCCGGAACATCCTTCCATGACGGCCGCCCAAGATTCAGGTAGCTAGGGACTCTGTCCCACAGGTTGCAGACGAATGAAGTCTGCCTACTTCAGATTTAGAAGTTATGTACTCACCATAACGTTCCATCTGAGTAGGTGACTTCATTCGGATGCAACCATCCCCCCCTCCATCCCCCTGACCTTTATAGAGCGAGTATTTATGCTATTTTTTAGTGTACTGTGGTCAGTATTTTGAGGCAAACTCAATCTGAGGTCAGTCAGGGCTTGGCAAGGGGTTATGGGTAAGAGGGAGGAGCTAGGAGCTCGGAGCCTAAGCTTTTGAATTGCCGGCTCGGATCTGAGATCGGATCCGATACCCACAGGTTGCATCCGAATGAAGTCACCTACTCAGATGGAACGTTATGGTGAGTACATAACTTCTAATTAGTTCCCTCTGGGCCTACCCCACCCCTTTAAACTTTATATCTTACAAATTCTGGATTTGACTTTAACTACCAGATTTGACATATATTGCTGGATTTGACTTTATTACTGACTATTCCTGTTCAACTAGCGCACTGTTTAACTTTTTGGATTTGATTTTAGAGTTACCATGTCTGAAAAAGCTAAATCAGGCTTCAAACGGTGCCAGTGTGGACAGAAAATGTCTGTCACAGATAATCATAGTTCCTGCGTCTACTGTCTTGGCCCTCTCCATCTACAAGAAGACTGTTCCATCTGTCATTCTTTCAGTGGAAGGGTCATGACAGATAGGCGCAGGAAACTTATGGATAGAGGCCTTTTGAAGCCTGCATTCCAAGAGGCTCTGGATGCTTCGGACCAGACCTCTAAATCCTCGAAGGAATCGAAGACGTCTGAGCCCATGTCATCGGCTCAGAGTTCTTCATTTAAGGTTCGCTCACCGGTTCCACAGAGCTCGGGGCCGAGTGTTGAACCCTTGTCCATTACCGAGCCTCGAGTCTTGGAACCGGTGACGGAGCTTCCACCTCCTGTGCTCTTGAGGTCGGCTCCGTCTTCGATTCCTATGACGCATTCTTCTAGGCCCCTCTCCGACACCGATGTAGACCGCGTGGTGCAGAAATTAATGGAGAATACGGCCTTGTCCAAACTCATTTGTCTCCTCTCAGTTGGTGTCGAGACTCGAAGGCCTTCCATTATCTCCATCTGTTCCTCCTCCGAGGCCTATTTAGTCTTCGGAGCCGGGAGAGGCTGACCTGATGATTGTGGAGCCCTCGGTGCCGGAACCGTCCTTCTCTCGGTCGGCACCATTCACCTCTACTCCGGACCCATTACCGGAATCGCGGAGCCGAAGATCCATCCTTGGTTCTGGGACCGAGAGTCGAACCAATGTTTCGGTTCCGACTCTCCCTCTCGGAGCCTCGGCTTGACTCTGCTCTGTCCTCTGGGTCGATGCCCTCTGTTCCCGTCTCGGGAATTCCTCCGCTTTCTTCGGATCCGAGGGATTCCTCGACTCGGGACCCGGGGGCCTTCGACCTCATGAGGAAGGTGTTGTCGACTCAGACAACCACTTCAGCAGAAACAGCTTCTCCTTCCCATAAGGGTCCATTATCCTCCTCTGCACCCACGGCTACGTCTAAGCGTCGAGCACCGGTGTCTCAGCTGCCCCCAGAGGGTGCCTCCTCTTCCTCGGAGGCTTCATCGGATGCTCCCCCCGAGGAAGTTCCGAGGAAAAGGTTGTATAAGAGGAGACACTTGGATTCTCCACAAGAATCCCTGACATCGGACACTGACTTAGATGAGTCAGAAGGGTCCCCAAAATCACCCTCCGAGGATGTCTCTTTTTCTGACATCCTGGAGATCCTAAAACAGAGAGGTGATTGGCAAGCCCTACCCCCTTCTGAGGATGAGTCAGTCTTGCTGAAGGCATTCGGTGCTCGCCCTTCCTCCTCCTGGGTCACTCCGCCCTTCGGTGAGTTGATGGAATTGATTGCTCGAAGGGCGTGGGAGACACCTGACACAGTGGAGCCAGTCCCTAGAAAGCCAAATAAATATATTACTGCCCCTCAAGACAAGGCTTATCTTACAAAGGGAGTTCCAGTGGACGCTATGGTGGTGGCAGCGGCCACGAAAAAGGAGATGTCTGAATCTTCCTCATCTGTCCATCTGCCTAACAGAGATTCTAGGACTATGGACAGGTATGGGAAGCGCATTTTTAGTTCAGCGGCTTTTTCCATGCGATCCCTGAACTATTTGACCCATTTCACACTGTTACAGAGGGATCTAATCAAAGAGTTGGGAGATGCCCTCCAGGGTACTACAGATGCTGCTGTCTCTGAGAAAGTTACAGCACAACTCAATACCCTTACATCTATTGTGAACTCGTCCAAGAGGCTGATTTCATATGCAGCCGAAGGATCGAGTAGGGCTGCGGCTTCAGCGATTGCTCTTCGCAGACAATCCTGGATGCGCTTATGTTCCTTTGCGGAAGCCTTCAAGTCTTCCTTTACTAACGCCCCATTTGACGGTGCCACTCTCTTTGGTCCAAAAGTAAAGGAGACCATTACCCGGTGTGAGCAGGAGGGAAAGACTCTGTCTGCTGTCGGAGTCCATTTTTCCACCCCATCTAGACCGTACCCCAAAGGGCAACGTGGTGGAAAAATGTGGTTTCGAAAACCCTAAGGTTCTTTCCCAGGTACACAGGGTGATGCCCCCTCTAGAGACAGAGGAGGGGGCAGAGGTGGAAGACGTCGCCCTGGCGGCAGAGGGGGTCCGCAAAATCAAGGTGACAGGGATATACTCCCCGGGAAACCTTTCCAGCACTCCTGAGAGGAGGCCCGACTGTCCTGCTCTGGAGGCAGTTGGGGTTCGCTTAGCTTTATACCCTCAGGCCTGGCAAAGTCTTACATCAGACAATTGGGTAAAAAGCATTGTTACCAGAGGTTACAGAATTCCTTTCCTATTGCCCCCATTTCCACAGAAAAGACTCCCAGATGTACCGCCCCATCTGCGAGACCCTGCAGCTATAGAAATTTCAAAGCTGCTAGAAAAAGAGTCATCCAACCAGTCCCGGCGGACCAAAGAGGATTCGGAACTTACTCAAGGTTCTTTTTAGTTCCAAAAAAGACAGGGGACTGGAGGCCAATTCTGGACCTAAGCAAACTCAATACCTTCGTCAAGAAAGAAAAGTTCCGGATGGTCACGCTTCAATCGATCCTTCCATTCTTACAGAAGGACGACTGGATGTGCTCAATAGATCTAAAGGACGTGTACTACCACATCAAAATGGCCAGGGCGTCCAGGGATCACTTGCGCTTCCGGCTGGGAGTCAGTCACTTTGAGTTTCGAGCCCTGCCCTTTGGTCTGACCTCAGCCCCCAGGGTTTTCACCAAATGTATGGCAGTGGTAGCGTCTCACTTGAGACGCCTAGGATTCCAGGTGTTTCCGTATCTGGACGACTGGCTCCTTTCTGCCACCACCGAGCGTCGACTGATTCAGGCCAGGGATTACACACTACAACTCTGTGTTCAACTCGGAATTTCCGTGAATTTCGAAAAATCTGTATTACAGCCATCACAGCATATCTCATTCATAGGAGCAGAGTTGGATACGCGTTGTTTAATCCTAAGGCTTCCTTCAGAAAGAATAGCCTCCCTACAAAAACCTATATCTCTCCTCCTGTTGTCCAAAAATTCCCCAGCAAAACTAGTTCTAAAGGTTTTGGGTCTCATGGCAGCTTCCCTCATTGCGATACCCTTGGGAAGACTGCACATGAGAGTTCTTCAGTGGCTACTGTTTGCACAATGGTCGTTCCAACAGTTACCCCTGACACACCAAATTCGCATCACGAACATCTGCAAATCACACCTGTCTTGGTGGCTTCAGACTTGCAATCTTTCCGCCGGACGACCATTTGTACTAACCACGCCGACGGCTACGGTGACCACGGATGCTTCCCTGATAGGGTGGGGGGCATCTTTCAGGGACAGACAGTCCAAAGCGAATGGACCAAATTGGAGTACAATCTGCACATCAATGTTCTAGAGATGAGGGCAGTGTTTCTAGCGTTGCAACACTTTTCTCCCCTTCTCCCTCTAGGGACCATTGCAGTTCAGTCGGACAACATGTCCGTAGTCTGGTACATAAACAAACAAGGGAGAACCAAGTCTTATCAACTATGCAGAGAGGCCATGAGAATTTGGCAATGGGCAGAGTCCACGGGTCGCTTTCTTATAGCAACGCACATCCGGGGTTATCCAACGTCATAGCGGACAGGTTGAGCAGAGCCATCCTGTTACCTCACGAGTGGTCCCTCAAACGAACAATTGCGGACATGATATTTCGCAAGTGGGGCCAGCCTTGCTGCGATCTGTTTGCATCTCCAATGAACGCCAAGTGCAGAAGCTATTTTTCCCTATTACCCCCTCCAGGGGAAGTCCCCAGGGACGCTCTGGTTCACGATTGGCCCCCGGGCCTCCTGTACGCCTTTCCTCCTATTCCTCTGATTGCAAAATTTCTACAGAAAGCCAACAACCTGGAGAGGACAATAATCCTCATTGCCTCATTCTGGCCTCGTCAAATTTGGTTTCCCTTTCTTCAAGCACACCAAATTCGGGAACCCTGGATCCTGGACCCCGAGCCTGATCTACTGACCCACTCGTCAGGGGCTCCCCACCCGTCGCTACTCTCCCTCAGACTAGCAGCTTGGCTGCTCCGCTTTTCTTCTTAGCCAGGTCTGATCTTCTTTCCCCATGAAGTTCAAGATATTCTAGTGGCTTCTCATAAGGCTTCCACTATGAAGATTTACTCTAGTAAGTGGAAGCGTTTTGTACACTGGGCAACTATACAACAATTGGATCCCGTAATAGCCCCACTAAACAGAGTCTTGGAGTTTTTATCTGTACTTTTCCACCAAGGAGCCTCTCCTGCCACTTTGAGAGTTCAATTGGCTGCCATTTCAAACTTTTTCATGTGGGAGAAAATGGGGCGCCTATTATGGCTCATAGACTTTGTAAGGCCTTCCTAAAAGGATCTTTCCATATCAGACCACCAGTGAGAGTTCCTACATCACCTTGGAATTTGAACCTTCTATTATCACAGCTAATGCTGCCACCTTTTGAACCAGCCTCTTCCTGTTCTTTGAAGTTTTTGTCATGGAAAACACTTTCTGGTAGCTATCACATCAGCCAGACGAGTATCGGAACTTCAAGCTCTTTCCGTTAAACACCCATATATGATTTTTCACCCTGATAGAGTATCTCTTCGCACTAATCCATCCATCCTTCCCAAAGTTTGCTGCGTCAATAACATTAATCAGTCCATTGAGCTCCCCACTTTTTTCAAAAAACATTCCAATAGGATGGAATATATGTTACACAAGCTAGATGTTCATAGACAACTCAGGTTTTACTTGGATAGAACAAAGGATCACTGAAAAACAGATCAGCTCTTTATAGCCTTTGCAGACAGCAGAAAGGGCATGGCAGTTACAAAACGAACCCTTTCCAAATGGCTTTCCGATTGTATTATTTTCGTTTATACTGCCTCTGAGCAAAATTTACCTGTCAAGCCCAAAGGGCATTCTACAAGATCAATATCTACATCCCTGGCTCATGCAGCCCGACTACCGTTGGATACTATTTGTGCGGCTGCCACTTGGTCTAAGCCACATACATTCATTACTCATTACAAAGTAGATAAGGTTTCCAGGGACAGGGCAACCTTTGGTTCCACTGTGTTCAGGAACGTTCTTCCGTGAGTTCCTCAGGAATACGGAGCTGGGGACGCTACCCAGGTGTAAGAACAAACGGCGAGATTGAACACTCTCACATATAGAAGTTATGTCCTTACCATAACGTTCTATGTGGAGTGTTCATCTCACCTTTGTTCTTACATTCCCACCCTCCCACCCTCAGGAAGGAATGTCCAGTTTAGGTGTCTGGTTTGGTTCTCCCGTTCCTGCTTTTGTTCAGTTGTTGCGGCTGTGCTTCAGCTATGCTTTGCATGTATGTGTTATGCTCACTCCTGTTGAGTTCTGGTTGTTGCAAACTAGATCTGAGGTAAAGGCAGAGGGGGATTGTGGGAGATAGGTTGGTCTCGAGCTTCTTCTCGATGCAGAGCTTTGCCAAGCGGCCGACACGGAGCCGAGGATCGGCTCCGAACCCAGGTATAAGAACAAAGGCGAGATGAACACTCCACATGGAACGTTATGGTAAGGACATAACTTCTATTTTCTAAAATTTCTGAGGGATCTCCATCCCTTCATCCAAATTAAAATTCTCACCAAATGTGAGATGTTTGAGGAAATGGCATGGGGGTTCTAAAAATAATCCAGGACCCCCTAAAAGTAAGGATATTGCAACAAAGTCATAATGGTTGGTTTTAAAGGGACCGTGTTTCCCCCTCTCACTCTGGCAGTCCATTTTCCCTTCCAGAAAGTCTGAATCACCACTTTTCTCTTTGGCAACAGAGTTTCAGACAAAGGGGTTCTGAATATCGTTCATCAAGGTTACAGATGGCAGTGGGTGGAATTTCCTCCTTTCCAGGGGAGTAATATCTCAATAACCAGACCAAACTCTCTTATTTTCATCTGCCATTCAACGTACGCTGTACAAGTGATAGAACCAGTTTCCGTTTCCCAGGTTAGGAAAGGTTTTTATTCAGGGATGTTTTTAGAGCCAAAGAAGGATAATGCTTGGGAGACCAGATCTGGATCTTTCTTTTCCTAAACCTGTTTGTGATGGTGCCAAAATTCAAACTGATGCCACCTCGTCTTCCTCTTTTATGTTTCCTGGCAACACTAGATTTATCATTGTATTCCTATTCATGCAGACTTCAGGTATTTCTTTTATTGTGATTCAGAAACACAAAGCCTCATTAGTTCTCTTCTATACCCCTGGACTATCCACTAGGGCAATAGAGTTTACAAAGTGTATAGCTCCAGTTATAGCTCATTGCAGGCTGTCCACATTTTTCCATATTTAGACAACTTGCTTATCTTTGCAGAAAGTATCAGGAATCTCTTCTTTGGGTGAGAGATGTCTTAACACCAGCTGGGATTCCAAGAGAACATTCTAAAGTCTTTTTTGACTCCGATTATTTTCTTGGAGTGTAAGCTAGACAGCACACTTCAAAGAACTTTTTCTTCCACTGGAAAAAAAAATAGCTGCATGTCTAGATCTATTTTTAAGGTTTTCCACTCCTTCAAGTCACTGTGAAAGAATTCTTCATGATTTTGGGTCTCATGACATCTTCAAATATCATGATACTCCTGGAAAACACTCTACATAAGAAAGATGCAGTGGTATCTAAAGTTGATCTGGTCACAACACCAACATCCTTTGTCTTTTCAAGTTCCAGTGGTGGGGTTTGTTAGAACTTGGTGGAAACAGCAAATTTCCCTAAACCCAGGTCTCCCCTTCTCCTCTGCTCCAAAGCAGTCAGTCACCGTAGATGCCTTGGACTTTTATTGGGGACCAATTACAGAGGAATAAAAGTGCAAGGAGAATGGCACACCAAGGACAGATGCAACCACTTCAATATAAAAGAAATGCTTGCCCTGATCAAGCCACTTGACTCTCTAAATCATCTTTGTTCCCCTGGACGTCTTCAAGTTGTTAGACAATACCAGAGTCATGGTACATCAATAAGGAGGGGGAACCAGGTCATACTCCCTTTGCAGACTAGCCAGTGTTAGCTTAGGAAATAGGTTCACATCAGTCTCGCAGTATAGGCGTCCTGCATTCCTTCAGAGCAAAACTGTATGGCATATAAGCTGAGCAAGACTAGGGCAGACCCTCGTGAACAGAAACTAGATCAGGGGTTCTTCCAAGATTTGATCCATCTGTGGGGAGTTCGTCTGGTAGATCTGTTTGTCTCCTCTGAACAGTCAGCTGGCAAGGTCATATTCCAGGGCACATGCAAGAAGGCCTTGAAGACTGTGCCTTTTGTTTTCCTTGGACAGAGAAATGTGCCTATATGTTTTCCACCCTTTTCACTGATATCCAGGGTACTTCTGAATATTCGGAAAGAATCCCCTCCAGAACCTGGTGACTGCCTTTTGGCTCAGGCAGCAGTGATTCTCCCTTGTTTTGAAGGTAGCCAGGGACAATTGCTACAAGTTTCCTTACAGAACAGCTTGCAGAAGGTCAAGGTTGTTTGATATACCCTGACCCCAGTCAACTTCATCTGACTGCCTAGGTGATAGATGCATTAAGGGAATTCTTCAGCTGACTGCCTAGGTGATAGGTGCATTAAGGGAGTTAAAACCCTGTTTACTGAGCATATGCAGTAGGTACTAGAGGAGAGAAGAAAACCTGTTACCAGAAAATCATTTATTGTAGTTGCAAATGGAAAAGATTCTCTAGTTGGTGCCACCCACGTAACCAGAACCCATTCAGGGCTAGCTGTTTTCTGGTTTAACTATATTTGTGAGCGTTGCTGCTCTGTGGACTTTCTTACTCTTCCATCGAGGTTCAGACCATTTCAGCATATCTGCCCAGGATCCTCTTTCATTGCACTCTTGTAAAAATGCTACTGAAAGAAGTTTTGCATAAGAGGCCTCCAAGAAATCCAGTGGTTCCTCATTGGGATCTTGATTCTTACTTTTGTGTTATAGAAGCTAACACTTGCTCCACTTGAACCCGCTAACCTGGCTGACTTGAGGTTCTTAACATGGAAAAGGATCTTGCTGATGCTCTGACCTGTGCAAGAAGGGTATCCGGGCTGACTCGGGATAAAAGCTTTCAACTCTGTCTCCTATTCCTCAGAGACTGGGTTTCTTTGAAAACGAATTCAGCTTTTTTGCCTAAAGTGGTTTCTTGTAGGTTCATAGGTTGGTACTAGGCTGTCAGCCCTAGGGCCTATACAAGCCTATACAAGCCTAGCCATAACAATTCCCTTACTATCTCTTCCCATGGTATTTCCTTCCCTGAACCTCTGTCTAGCAGGGTGACTGACGTGATCCCTGGGGTGAATTTCCTATCTCCCATCCAATCATCAAGGTCCCTTTTGAAGAGGGCCAAAGAGGCGCTCTGCTTGACATGTATGGGCAGTCTGTTCCAGAGTCTGGGGAGTTTCTGGGTCAGGAACCTATCCCTTCATGTTTTGTTCATTGTGATGACATGGTTTAGATCCCTGGAGCGTGTCTCTTGAGGGATTGGGATTTCTTTTAAGTGTAGCATGTCCAACAGCTCTGGGTTTGACATGCCCTTGTATGTTAAGCAGAGATCACCTCTGAGTAGAAGATATGCGACAGAGTATAGGTGGAGTTTTCTGTCAGCATAAGGCATCTGCTTTAGGCCTGTGATCTTAGTTTACTTTAAGGCAAACTATCCATGTCATCGTTTTCTTGGACCTAAAAATAAGGGAGAGAGGGTTCCGCTACTGAGTACAAAGCTGTGCTTAGATGCAGTGCAAAATGTTGTACTGGAGAGGGTAATGAGGGATATGCAGTCCATATGTTTTTATTACTTTGCCATGTAGTCCAAACTGCGAGGAGCTTATTGATGCTTATGTACCCATTTTGGTGTGTAGCTGTCAAAACACCTGGCACAACTCCTCCAACCATAATACTTTTTCAGTAAGAAAATCAAGGACCTAAATCACAAAAGCTCTACTGATTGCCTCAAAGCACTGTCATTTTATTTATTGGTATGTTACCGGCTCCATCTTTACCTCACCTACAGGACCTTTACTACCAACACTATTTCAGATCCTCTTCATATCCACAAGTCCGGTAGTGGGAACCTGCTCAAGAGATCTACGTCCCTTCTGGAGTTTAAATATAACATGCTGGAAGGCTAGATATGTCTCACAAAGAATACCACTTCTCTAGAATTGTCTTCTACTCCATGTAGAGTAAAGTAATCCCTTATACTATTCAGGTATGATCTGAATGAATCAATGGGAAGCTGCAAGTTCACCCCTGGACTGGCACCCTTATCCATTATAAACAGGGGTAACATTTAAATGTTTGTATTAAGATTACAAAAGAATTTAGAGTGTGTTAAAATGGAGCTTGAAAAAAGGGTAGGAAAAAAGTTATGGCCAAGAAGGAACAACAGTTATTTAGAGGGGATGAAAAGGTTTAAGTGTTGTAAAATAAGGGGGAAGCCCGCAGAACAAGAAGAGGCACTAATGCAGAGTGCTAAAGAGAAAATAAGGGAGTATCTCTAGATGGTATGCATGAGTTTAGAATGATTGCTGCTAAGCTGCTGTCTTTTGATGACTCCGGAATGCTAAAACTTTTAGGATGTCGACTGGGGCAACAGAAAGTAGAAAGGGTTGTGGCAAACTTAAAGAGCTTGTAACAAGAAGGATAACCAGCGACCCTGTAGAGAGGTATTATAGATATTTCTGAAATTTAATGAACATTTGTATAAAGCAGAGGAGTGTGGAAGTAGAAGAAAAAGCACAAAGGGAAATAATTATGGAAGACTTTGGTATGCCAAGGTTAGAGGCAGATGAGGCTCAGCAATTGGCTGTTAGGATAGGAGGAAGTGAGAGAAAAATTGTGAGGTCTGTAATGAGTCTGCAGCAAAGTCCCCAGTAATAGATGGTACTCCTGTGGAAGTTTGAGAGCTAGGAGAGAAGAAAGTGACTCTCGTCTGTAAGGTTTTATTTTTTTCATTTATTTATTTATTGAACCAAGAGGAAAAAAATGAAGAACCAGCCAACACGACTTAAGGCAAAAATAAAAATCTTTAATATACATGGTAAGTGCTTTCACATCAAATTGATGATGATTCAGACTATAAAAATCTCAAATTATAACATTTATGTACTAATACACTAAGCTGTTCCCAGTAGAACAATCGATAGAGAAAAAAGAGGCAACTTTTATGGGAGTGTAATGAGCTATTGGGTGAGCAAATGAGTGTGACTAAGGAAATGTTTTGAGCTGGGATACAGGATCTGAATTCTGTAGACCTAGTAACATCTTGATGAGTTTAATTCTGGTGGCTGGAAAAAAAGCAGTTACTAGAAAAAAAATGGAAATCAAAGTCTAAACCAACTGTATTTGAAGTAGTGAACATTGTGACAGAGATGAAGGATAGAAGCAAATTATATAGAAAAAAAAATGTAAATTGTGGGAACAGTGCATGCAGAATAATGTTTTGGAATCAATTTTATGTAATGTGTAAAAAAAAAAAAAAAAAAAAAGATGTAACTAAACATGTTAACATGGCTTGTTTTCTTTTATGTTTGCCTATGTCTTAAGTGATAGTTCAATAAACTGTCTTTCGGCTTTTCCCGGTTAGCAGTCGCCACAGCAGAACTCCGGTCCGCTAATGACTGGCAGTAGATTTTTACATGCTGGCTTGCCGGGCCTAACGCACAACCTTCGAAGGAACACCCATTCACACATGTCGAAACACAGAAGACGCTCAAACTGAGAGTCTAACGTGCAACATCTAACTGTGAGGCGACAACGCTACCGCAGCACCACCCATATAAGTGATAGTTCAATAAAGGTGTTAAAAAAAAAAAACTACAAACTGGTCTGGGTTAATCATACTTAAAATAGTAGGGCTAGGGACTTATTTTGGGGATGCTTGGCTAGACGTCTGAAGATTTTCACAGATCAATAGCCTAGTAAGTACCTGTGAAGCTATATGTATGGTGACAGTCGTGTGAAACGCAGGTTGTACATGCTGCAGTACATGTGCTTGAAATACTGTTGCAACCTCCATTGCCACAACATATGTTGTATGGATGTTGTATGGCAGTCTGTGCACGCTGGATATGATACTTTTTCAAATCTTTATATTATAGCCCCCTGTAGCATGAGTGCAGACTGCTTGATAAACGCCAGGGTGCCCATGCTGCAATATTGTGCTCCCTTTATATTTAAGGGTAGGGTGTGTATATTATAGCCACAGACTGCTTCGTATCCCTGAGAGGACAGGCTGTGATGCTGATGCAGTTTGTTTTATAGCTACATCACCCCTCCCCCACTTCTTTACCTGCTGCGATATGCATTCTTCTTGTGTCAGTGGCATAAGCAGCAGAGGATACCACACCATACATGTCCCTCTGCTGGGTACCAATAGACATAGCATTTTGTTAATCCCAGCTGCCATTCTGACAACAGAGATGTCCTCTGTCCACCAACTGGTACAAGGTGTGGAAGGGGTCTTTCAGTCTTTTATTTCTGGTTCGAAGTTGTAGTGATGAGATAAGACATGTAGTGCTGTGGTATTGTGTAATTGTTTCCTTTTGCTCCAATTAAAACAGGACTATTTGCTGAATACACTCATTACTTTAGTTTTTGTTTCAAATATTTTTTTATTTTCCAAATATAATGTTTAACAATACAATCAATAATAAACAAGTATTGTAAACCTTTATATATACTATGTACAATTGACCTGAACCAAGGAAGAAAAAAAAATAATAAAATACATGAAATTAGTAACAAAAATGTATAATCAATTAATAAAGTTACACATTAATTATTTAGGGTTCATTTTTAATGTCTCAAGAGTTAAAATGTTTTCCCAATGATTGTTTGTCCATGTTTTAGGTGAAATTCTCGATTCCTTCACCTTAATTTCTAATGTTGCTGATTCTTCCATCAATCTCAAGAATTCTTCCAGAGTAGGTTCTTGTGAAGACTTCCACTTTCTAGTTATACATTTCCTTGCCACAGCTAGTATAGATCTTTTTTTTTCATTCAAGTAGTAGTATTAGCATTTAAGAGGACTAAAGATTTGGTTAAAATAAAGGTATCTGTGAATATAGCTTGGAAAAAAATAGTAATTTCTTCCCAGAATTTTTTTTATATTAATACAGTCAAAAAATATGAGACCAATCGGCTTCACAGTTTAAAGAACATCTCCAACAAATGGATTTATCAAGTGAATTGAATTTGGCTAGTTTATCAGGTGTAATAAATGCCCTGTGAATATATTTCCATGTAAATATTTCCATGTAAATATTTTCCATACTTGTAAGTTAACAGAACATAAACAATTTGTTTTACTCTCAGTTGATAGATTAGTGTGACATCCTTTTGCTATGAAATTCCAATATCTTGCATTAGGGTTAGTTTTATTTATCAATATTTTGTATAATTTTGAAATTTAGGTTCGTCCAATTATAATTGTCATAAATAACTTCAGATAATAGACTTATCAAATTTGAACTAGTTTTATAAGGACAATTAATTGTACTATTAAGATCCTTAACATATGATAATATGCTTTGTAGTATCAACCAATCTGCTAATGGAATGTCGTATTTATTCTGAATTTGTTGAATGTCTAATACTACTTGATTCTCTATACAATGTTGCCAACAACTAAAGTTTTTCCCCTCCCATCTAGTTAAAATAACATTATGAATTTTATTGAAGAAATTCTTTGTAGAGCTAAAGGGTATTATCAAGCCTAGCCAAATCTTAATATCCGTGTTAATATATATAAATCTTCTGAATAAATTGTAAATATTATTTATATAATTTGTTGGTTTTGTTATATTATATTGAATATTTACAGTCAATATGTGCCACATCCTATTATTTTGTTCACTTAATATACAATTTTAATTACTTTATTTTCATTTAGAAAAATAGTGTGCAATGTTTTTTTCCATGTTGAAGAATAATTAGGATCTATCCAATTAATGATAGTTTTTAATATACGATTCTAGATCTAGAAATTTAATTCCACCTGTTTCCCAAGATCTAATAGATGTGTATAGGCTATTCTATTTATTTTAGGATACCAAAGAAAGTTTTTAATAGAATTTTATTTCTTTCAAGATTTTCTTGTTTGGTACTATAGGAATAGCTTGTGCAATGTAATTTTTGTAAGCATTGTCATTTTTATTATTTGTAATCTGTCTTCAAATCTCAAGAACATTTTATTCCAGCTTACTATTAAAATTTTTATTTTATTAATTATGTTGCTGTAATTTGTGGCTAACGTAGATTCCAAATTATCATAGTGTTATTCCTAAATATTTTATTATGGGAACTTGTTTTCCTATCACACAATTTGTAGTTAAGGCCAATTCTCTCTTTTTTATTCAAATGTATATAATTAGATTTTCCCTTGTTAAATCTAAGGTCGGAAATATGATAAAACCTTTCCACTATTTAATCTAGTTTTTGTACTGATTTCTCCGAGACAGATAACATGAGTAAAACATCATCAGCAGATAACATAATTTTTGAATAGAGGTGACCATATACATCTATGCCTGATCTATTAGAGTGGTGGCGTACTCAATTCCTAAGGCAAGCAGGATGGGAGACATCGGACATCCCTGCTTTTGTACCTTTGGTTATTGTACCTTTGGTTATTTTAATAGCCTTCGAGGTAAATGGCCCAAGATTTACATAATCCAAATTGTTTTTATAAATATTCTTTATTAGCATAATAAAATTAGTAGGAATTTCAAACAATTCTAAAGCGAGAATGCATTAAAAATATATTGCAGGATTTCAGCACAATCAAGATTTTAGAAACAGTTTACAGAATATGATTTCAAGGAATACAGGACAGTATGAGAGTACAATTCATATTAAAATTGATTAAAATTTTGCTTTTTAAAGTATGCTTATTGCATTTGCATAGTAAAGCAGTACTACTTTGAGATTCCTAAACTGAGAGTTAAGGTTGTATAGAAATTGCCTGTAGTGAAGAGATTCAGGGATGGAGAAATAGTGGTGGTGCTTTGAGTGCAAGTATTAGAGAGAGAAATTAGTGCTCAATATTTATACGTTTTGTTGAGCAAGTATAGTTCTAGGAGTAGAAGGATTGTCTAGTATTTACAAGTTTTGTTGAGCAAGTATAGCTGTAGGAGTAGAAGGATTAGGTAGTATTTACCAGTTTTGTTGAGCAAATCTAGCTCTAGGGGTAGAAGTAGTTAAGTCGAGGGATAAAGCTGCAGGATCTTGCAGGGAGAGATTGATATAGTTGTAGGAATATGTCTATAAGAGGAGGATAGGGAAAATGTTTCAGAATTAGGAGACGCTTGTACTAGAAGTGATCCAAGATTAAGTAGGTTTTAGTAGACAGGTGTTTGAAAAGTAGGGCCTTGAAACACCTATAAGACATGTATATTGGCCCATAAGATTTACACTGTTTTCTTTTATAATGGGTGTAATTAAGGAGCATCTCCATGAAATTGGAGTTGTGTTTTGTGCTAAAATAATATTCAGAGTTTTGTGAAACCATGATATTACCGAAGATGGAAATATCTTGTATAATTCATTAATTATTCCATTAATTCCCAGTGTTTTATTACTTTTACTTTCCTTAATTTTTTGAGTAATTTCTTTGAGATATTTGTTTTTGAATGTATAACTTTAACTTTTCTGGTATCGCCTTTACCTTTCCTAATTTCAGGTCTAAGTTTGATGTATTAGTTATATGTGAAGTATCATTATAATGGTCAGAGAAATCATGTTTAAATGCATCTAGTATATCATTTGTATTCAAAACCTTTTTGTTTTTTTCCTTCCTTCATGTATAATATTTGTAATATTTCTAATCGAATACAGTCTTATTGCTAAATTATGCATATGTTTGTGTGATACTGCATAGGAACTAAATTTTAATCTTTATACAGCTATTAGTTTTGTGAGTTAGGATTTCATTATAACTTTTAAGTCTTCCAATGCTTTTTTATGATTATTTTGTGTGCAAGTAGATGAATTAATGGCGAGATCTGTAATTTGTTTTTAGATGTTACATATTTCCGATTCCCACTCTTTTTTTAGCTTGTTTTATACCATGAAAGAATTTTTCCATTTAGATGGGATTTCAAGGTATCCCAAAGATTAATTACATTTATTTCAGTAGTGTAGTTTATATCTAAAAAGAATTGTACTTCTGAATCTAACCAAGGTTTAAATTGTTTTATTTTTGTAATGGAAGCTGGAATTCTTGACATAAAAATTAATTTCTTATCTGTATGTATTTTGAGAATTAATGAATTATGATATGAAAAGGCACAAATGATTATGGAAAATGTTATTATTTTTGAATTTAGCTCTTGAGATATGAAGATTTTATATATTCTTGTATGTGTCCCAGATCCTGTGGTCTTGTTGTGAAAATAATAATGAATTGTTCTCCTTATAACTAAATGTATCAATTAGATTTAAACTGTCTTCCTATTTCTTAAGTAGCTTCCCTATAGAACTTGCACGTAAATTTATTTTGCTTGTGGTCTCTGATTTATCCAATGTACAATTATTCACCTCCCAAAATCACATTTCCTTTATATACTCTATTTATTAGATCCATGTGTTTTCTTATTGTCCCAACCCCAATACCGGGAAACCAATATATATTTACTAACGTCCAGAGTCTATTGTTATATTTTACTATGGCTAGGAGTCCTTCTTTATCTTCATATTTGTAAATGATTTGAGGCATAGTGACATTTTTTCCCCATAAAAATTAAGTTCCCCTAGTCTTTTTTTATATGAAGAATGAGATAAGATCATATATTCATTAGGATTCCAGCTTAAGGTATTTGTTTTGAAGTGAATCTCTTGAAGTACTACTTGTACTTGATTTAATTTCATACATCTTAATAAATTAGATCTTTTCCTTGGATTGTTTAAACTGTTAGTGTTTAAGGATAAAATAGTCAAGTCCATTTTCAGTATTTTACTTTACATCATATTTGTTTTGTATTATATTTTGTAATACCATACCATGAGTAACTATTGTGTTAATAATTCTCATTGTAGTCAGTATTTTAATTTTGGTCAAATAACTTAAAATAGAGTTTAGTTCAGGCCAATAAAAATGCCAAAATTACTTGTATAACAACAGGTATATAAATATTTTTGTAAACCCTCTAATGTACATGAAGTGAAATACACTTTCAATCTGCTAGATGAGAAGAAATCTAACCGATTGCCTCATGAAAAAAGAAAAAAAATGAACCCTTTTCGAGCTCCAGTACACCTTTTCTCTTATCTTGGAGATTTAACAATATTGGTTATTATTTTCCCTATATAACTTTTAAGAATGAATTAACATAATGTATGGAAATGAGTATTGATTTGGTAATACAATTTAATTTTAGATTCAATTAGACTTCTTTTTCAGAATATAATCATCCTGTCATGCACTACTTAAACATTTATAAAGTAAAATCTCATTTATAACACAGTAAATGTTGCTTAATATTAGTTCTCTTTAGCCTGAGTTAGTATATATACATATTAATAGTCTCCAGTATTCTGTTATGATCACTATATTAATGATTGTCAGATAAACACTCTTCTACATACTAAAAATATATTACAACTGAGTGAAGTAGGTTTAGAAATGTATCAATAAGTGAAGATAAATACAGACAAGTCTATTCAGAACACTTGAATCATACTACAAAAACTATGTAGTCCATAGAATGAACCCTTAGAGTTGTGTTCACTAGAGATGATAATGTAAATTTGTTTGAGTGAACAATACATGTTAAATCTCTGCGCATCACTCACACTTTCAATTAGAGACAAATGGAAAGCATAACCAGATTGTTTTTCTGTCCACCCATGAATGTAGTTGTGACCACTTAAAAGAAAAAAAAATGAAGAAAGACATTAGACCATAGTGATCACTCTATGATGAAACAGAAGTAATTTGCCCTGATAAGTGGCCATGTGGGTGAGCAATTTATAAATTTCTTAATACTAATGCATAGTTTTATCAATTCATATTATGAGAATATCGTCACAGTATATTGAACAAAATGCTAGTCAAGGCAGAGCATTACTGAATCTGTTCTATACAGCCACATTTCCTTAGAACCTTTATAATAGAGTGTTTATCATGCAACAAGATAAGAGTAGGCAGACTCCCGTCTTTGTTATTAAATTGTTAAAAGTAATGATACTCTAAAAAATACAAAACCTATTACGCTGAATAATGCCTTAAGAAATCGCTCTATCTCATGTCTATTTAATTAGTGTTCTACTTGAATTTCTCATCCAGGAATTACAATTTACAAATCTGTCTTATTTTACTACTTGAAGCAGTAGCAAAAGCAGACCATGAAGACATTTTCTCATGGGCCCTTTACTTTAAAGATGAAATTCCAAGGTGAACTCATTTTTACCAACCATCTCACTAAGAATCTAATAACCTTATTATTTAAACAGTTGTCAATATTCAGTAAAAATAGCTGCATAATAGTCAGCTATACAACTAATGTCTGAAGGATCGAAGGTAGTTTGTTATAAATCCCTGCCTTAACCAGATGTGTAGCATACATAATATCATTTAGGATTTGTGTTTCTTAGGAACCTATGTCTGTAAATGTGTAATTCAAACAATTCTTGGTAGAATGAATGACATCTAAACTACTTTATTATGCTAATTTATGTGCAATTTTACTATAGGTTTCCCAGTACTTCCCCGTCATCAAGGCAACTCCCAAAATACATCAACAGGCACTCGCAAGACTGTCTGAGATGCCAGTTTTATGAGTTATAGAACCATGGCTTAACGTTTTGCTGGGAATAACTGTTCATCATAGAAAATAAGTACACATGCCCACACAATTTAGTAGTGCAGTTAAACAACTACTTGCATGTTGGTGTAAGAATTTTGGCTAATTGCCAGCATCTTTGCCACTTTACTGAAAGTTGAACCACACCAAAGATTAGAAATCACTAAAGGGTGAGGAGAGTAATTTACTGTCTACTGTATTCACTATTTATTTGGTTACTACTTAATTCAATTGAACATGTCTAGACAGTGTGAGCAGAGGAAAATAACACTGCACAATACAGGGTTTACTATGTTATCTAATAAAGCAATGGGCACATTATATTCGAATAAGCAGGAGTTATAAGTACAAGGTAATAAGTCCCTTTGTGGCTTCTGAAATGAGATGATTTCTGTTACCAGGTTAATGACGTATTCAGTATGTTGTTGTGTCTTTCGGCTTTTCCCGGTTAGGGGTCGCCACAGCGGAACTCTGGTCCGCTAATGATTGGCAGTAGATTTTTTACGTGTCGAGTTGCCAGCCCTGACGCACAACCTTCAACAAAGATACGCCCATTCACGCATGTCTCCACGCAGAAGACACTCTAGCTGAGAATCGAACCAGACAGTGTCTTACCATGAGGCGACAACGCTACCGCAGCACCACCACAACTGCAGCTGATGTGTGCATCTCACACACATATTTTCCTATTTACACTTGCAACACTGTAACAGATGTTTACAAAGCTATCAGACATGTCATTTTACTGGATCACCATAGCATAGTGCATCTTTCAGCCTAGGTAGGAATAATTCAGAAGTAAGAAAGGACTGTGTTTAATTCAAGTGTAACAACGTAGTCTGTAATTTTTCTATTACTTTTTCAATTGGATGTTTTTCAATGTTACTGTAAATTCTTTTTTGTGTTACCTACATGAAAAATAGCTACTCTGTCACTGATTTCGCACCTATTCTTTTTATTTATTTAAAAGAAGTCGGGGTTTATAGATCCAAAGACCATGTTAAACGATCTTAAAATATACTGCTTGTGCAACTATCACACTACAAGCACTACCTTAACAATAGACAAGCAGAGGATTCCTTAACTGACTATTTCCACCATAAATATTTCATAGCAGACAAGGGAAACCTCTAACTAGTGCACTAGAATGTTTCAAATAACAGCATTGTCAGAACCTGGTAACAAAACTCTATTTATAGTGACTCTGTTTTTTCCACATTTAAAAATAGGAATATCTGTTACTTTTAAAATGGGAATTTGAGGTGTAGTGAAGTCAGTAAGCCACAGAAACCATGATTAAAATTTTTCAATTCCTATTATGCAACAATGAGGTGAACTAAATATACTATTAATAAAAAGGGAGATAAGAAAAACGTTTGTGTATATGTTGTGTCTGTTCTTCTTTTACATATAACTAATTATACTAAAGTGAAAGATAACATTTGAATTTGGTTTTCCTCACTGCCTATAAATGAGATGTAACTATATTTTTAGAAGTCACTCTAAGTTATAAAACCATTTAACATTATCAGACAACCACTATACTTGTGATGAGTATGTTGCATAAAGTATGTTTAAGAAAAAGTATAAATGTGTCAGAGTATAATAAGCAATATAATACATAAAATACATACATTTTGAGATAAAGTCCAGAAGTCTATATCTTTGTTGATTCTTTGAAAGATTTGAAAGACTGTGTAGTTTTAGAATCAGTTCTTTGTTTCTTTTTCCTTAACATCAGACCAAGTATTTTTTTCTGGAGCTCTTTTCAAGTTGGTAGAAGCAGTCCAGTCCATTTCTTCAGGAACTGTGATGATGATATTATTATTCTTGATGAAGGTAGAAGCTTCTTCGGTGTTGTTAAAGGTTCTCACGTCATTTGAATAGAAAATTCTGATTCTAGCAGCAGTGGCGGGCTGATCCAAGAAGGACAGGAGACAGCTGAATGGGTGGTGCATTAGGTGGAAGAGGGTATAGAAAAATGTGTGCATTGACAGCTTTTAACTTTAGCTAGATGACAAGAAACAAAAAGTGTTAGGCATGAAAAATAAATTACTTTTTAAATACATTACTGGAATGCCAGTCAAAATCAAGTATTGCAGTGTACTGCTTATGTTGACATTACCAGTTAACTATATACAGAGATTTACACACACACACACACACACACCACTCACCTTCTGCAGTTTGTCAAGCTGCAGTTCTAATATATAATATATTGCTTTATTAAATTTGGTACCAAGTAACATGCTGAAAGTAGAAATCTATGTGATGTCCCCCATTGTAAAACTGTTTCTTATCCAAAAACATTGTGCCTGCAATTGTTTCATGGGGAAAACATGATAGTCTGAAAGTAATGAAAAGCAAACAAAACAAATAAGATAACAGAAGAAAATAATCAATACATTTGCTAATTATTCATTCTGTTTACAGGTTCTTAAAGTTCTGTAGAGATGACCAAGTCTCAGTCCGGTGAACAAGTGTAATGAGCTAATAAAATAATGAACTTGTCCTTGAAGGATTGAAAATGATATTTTGTCAATGTTTTCTCTGCATGGAGCAACATGAGAAAGGCTTTCAATGTTGGCAATTAAATAGTGCTCTGTTTAACAGCATGCTTTATGTGATCTAAAGCTTTCACTTGCATCTTCTGCCTCAGACACTAATCTGAATTTTGAACACATGGTCAGTTAAAGCTTTATTACTTAATGCCAGAATTTCAGGGATCAGGCCCATTTACATTTTTTAACTTCATTTATACTATTTTTGTTCTACCAGCTGCTGCAGAAATCAGGAATGAGAAAAGCCACTGTAGTACTTTAAACTGCAGTGTGTCCTGTTGAAGGGAATGTAACCTCAAGAGCAAGAAATCTGGACAAAGCCATACACAGAAGTGGGACAAAGGCCCAAAAATAAGGACAATTTTTAAATATTGTTCTAATAAACTTAGAAAGATAATAGAATAGGTCTTGCATTAGTATGAATTTTCTGAAGGGTATAAAATCTGAAACTCAAATGTCTGTCATTTTCTAACTTCAGTCTTTAGTGATTTGTCACTAATTTGCCAAAAAGCACAATTTTATGAAAAATGGACCAAAAATGTGATGCAAAAATATAAAATAGACACACAATACAGCTGCTACCTGTCAAAGAAGGGACACTTTAATATTAGTACTGCTACCTTGAGCAGCTGACAAAATAAAAGAATCTACATGCATTTCAAGTAATCTATAACTTTGATTATTACAGTTATTTCTTAATTGTAAACCCTCCATGTTTTCTTCCAAAATTGCTATTTTTGGAGGGATTATTAGGGGGAAGAGCAACATTTTGAGCCAAAAATTGGGGACAGTTGAGAGGTTGGCTATGCCTAATTCTATAAAGCAATTTATTTGCATGTACCTCTCAACCTGTTAATGCAGTAAATCTGAACAAGGCCAAATATATTGGGGGCACATATAAACAGTACTAAAAATTGCTCTTGTATAAATTGAGACAGTTGATAGAACAGCTCTTACTTTAACATGCATTTTTCTGAAGGTTATGAAGTCAGAAACTTATTATTTAGTGGCTTAATTCCTAAATGATTTGCCAGAAAACTACAAATTTTATGAAGAACATACCAAAAATAAGAAGCAAAAATCTATTCATTCTTTGAAAATCTGGACAGTTGGGAGGTATAGTTCAGCTGAGCCTGTCTGAGTTTGCTGCCCTTCCCCCCTGACAAAATAATGGTTGAATGGAGCCTCTGCAGCCATTCCAATGAACCATTACTTGGCTATTTCACTCCATTTACCATAAACACTAATGTGCATACTGCTTTACTTCTGTGATGAGTTGGACTTCATTTGAAAGCTTTACTTTGTATTGTACAGCACAAACACCAAGTCATCTGTTAAACAAAGCAATGCAGTCTCACAATGAAAACTTAGCATTAAAACTTCTCTGCCCTTGAAACTCACATTCATTGAAACAGCATTGAAACCCACATTCAAAGAAAATACATTTTGCCAGTGGCAGATAAAGATTAATTTTGGGCTGTTTTCAAATCATAGGCCCCTTGCATATGAAACATACATGTGCTCTTTGATACACCTTCCTCATTGTACTAAAATTATATTCCTTGTACAATACAGTACACTTGTTAGAGGGTGTTTTAAATTTGTTTTGAACATTTTTCCAGTAAGCAATGAAACAAACCATATGCACCCATAATGGCAGAACTGCCCAGTTCAGAACATTTATCATAAAAAAGTCTACTCAGACTTCCACAGTCCACCATTATTAGTAAATATGCACAATTCTACAGTCCACCATTATTAGTAAATATGCACAATTCTACAGTCCACCATTATCAGTAAATATGCACAATTCTACAGTCCACCTTTATCAGTAAATATGCACAATTCTACAGTCCATTATCAGTAAATGTGCACAATCTCTGAAGTAAGTCATCTAAATAATTCCACATTAAAGAAATCTGTAACTAATGAAGCAGTTGCTGCTAGCAATCACCTTTATATTTCATGGTTTCATCGAAAAATAGTGTCTGTTGCCCCTCAGGAATAAATTGCCTATATTACATTAAAAATGATAAGCTAGTAATAATATTGCAAGAGGAAATGGATGGCGAACTGATAACAGACTCATAGTTAGTATCTTCACCAAGGAGAACATTCTCAGTACGGCAGCATCCACCCCTTGTGGGAGTAGAACCCACAGCCTTCTGCATCAAAAGCAAGTACACAACCTGTTGTGCTATAGTATTAACTAGGCAAAGCACTAAACGTCTATTCCCCTGCAGCTCTCAGCTCCTTGTAAAATCTACTCAATACTCAACTGCATCTCAACTTCGCAGCTCAAGAAAACTGGAAAAAGCCAAAATGTATTGGGGGTCAAACCAAAACCAGAGACACATTAAACATTGCTTGTATAATCTTGGAAAGTTGCTAGAATAACATGTTGTGTTGCCACCATACATTTTACTGCCAAGGTCCCTGAGCAAAAAACAGTCAGAGTAACATACCACTACGCCACATCAGCTGCTTTGTAAAAGAGAGGAAGACTGAAACTTAAACGGCTATCATTTAGTGAATTCAGTTCTCACCATAGCTGTCAACCTCTTAGTACAAAACACCTGGACAAACCCAGTAATGAGGGAATACAGCCCTCAAACATATTCAGTTCTTGCCATAGCTGTCAACCTTAGCACAAAAACCTGGACGAAGCCAATAATGGGGGAATACAGTCCCAAAATAGGGACAAATTTAAAATATTCATCTTATAAACTTAGAAAATTGCTAGAAAAAAAGGTTGTGCTACTATGTATTCTGAAGAACATGAAGTTTGAAATTCAAATGCGGTCAATTTTACTGCTGACAGAACAAAACAATTTTCAGCAGAGACCCAGGGATTAATACTGCAGACACGTCTTTGTAAAATGACAGGGCACCAGAGCAAATCCACACAAACACAGGGAGGAGATGCAGACTCCACACAGAAGGCACCCCAACCAAGAATCAAACCAGAAAACCTATAGCTGTGAGGCAACAATACTACCACTGCACCATCAAATATGCAAGGAATTAAACATTCAGAAACCTGAAGTCTGAAATTCAAATGCCTGTCAATTTTACTGCTGACAGAACAAAAACAATTTTCAGCAGAGACCAAGGGATTAATACTGCAGACACGTCTTTGTAAAATGGCAGGGCACCAGAGCAAATCCACACAAACACTGGGAGGAGATGCAGACTCCACACACAAGCCACCCCAACCAAGAATCAAACCAGAAAACCTATAGCTGTGAGGCAACAATACTACCACTGCACCATCAAATATGCAAGGAATTAAACATTCAGAAACCCTTAAGTCTGAAATTCAAATGCCTGTCAATTTTATTTAACATTTTTTAATCCGGACAGTCTGACTTGGAACAAAAAAACAATTTTCAGCAGAGGCCCAGGAAGAAATAATGCAGACATGTCTTTGTAACATGGGAGGACACAAAAGCAAACCCACACAAACACAGGGAGAAGATACAGACCCCACAAAGAAGGAACCCCAGCCAAGAATCAAACCCGAGAACCTGCAGCTGTGAGGCAACAATGCTACTACTCACCATCAAATATCAAGCATTGCAACATTTACAAAGCACAGATATTATGAGGAACAGATCAGATCGAATATGAGGCAAAAATCTGCAATTTTTTTACAAATGGTGGTGGATAGGGAACTCAAGTCTTTAACACCTGCATACAGGGTACAGGGTTCAAGCCTGAGGTATTCCCTACCACACCACCATGAGCACCTGGGGCATTTTCAGACACATACACACATACACACATACACACATACACACATACACACATACACACATACACACATACACACATACACACACATACACACACACACACACACACACACACACACACACACACACACACACACACACACACACACACAGTAAAAAGCACCATAAAGTCATTCCAGTAAAAAGCACCATACACACACCATAAAGTCATTCCAGTAAAAAGCACCATACACACACCATAAAGTCATTCCAGTAAAAAGCACCATACACACACCATAAAGTCAATCCAGTAAAAACATTGTAAAGTAAAAAGCACCATAAAGTCATTCCAGTAAAAAGCACCACACACACACCATAAAGTCATTCCAGTAAAAAGCACCATACACACACCATAAAGTCAATCCAGTATAAACATTGTAAAGTAAAAAGCACCATACACTTACCTGAATATCTCCAGCTAACGTACATCCTGCCCGCGCAAAGACCCGCAAGATCCCAAGCAAAGCTCCTTCCCGATGAGATCCCAAAGCTCCTTCCCGACGACGAGACTGTCCTGACTGCTGCTGTTGCAGTCCGGACGCGACACATAATCCCAGCGAGTCTGTGCACTTTAAAAGTGCACAGACGTCTCCTTGTGTCCCCCTATGGGGACTGCCGGACTGCCTTGAGCATGCGCATAGACAGACAGTAGTCGGGACTACTGCGCATGTGCGAAGTCCGCGAAATTTAAAAAATAATTTTTTTTTCTATTTTTTATTTTGAGGGGGCTGCAGTCCGGCAGCCCAATGCCACGAGCCGCTCCTGTCTAGCAGGATATACCATCTGCGCTTTTATTTTATTTTGTTTGAGAAGTTTCACTAATGGCCACGTTTTTTCCTTGTTTCTAATGCTTTTGCAGAATAATCATTGTCAAATCTGATCTGACTGTTTATATGTTATGGGACGTTTTCTCCAGGCTGTTTCTAAAATGAGCTCTTTATCCAAGAAGGACAGGAACTTTACCACACTTGATCTTGGTGGTGCATTAGGTGGAAGAGGGTATAGATTTTCCTATGGCTCTGTGAGCTCTTTTTATTCCGTTTGATGATCCCGCTTTTAAATCAAGCACTTCAAGAAGGTGATGTCTTCTCCCTCATTTTTTTCTGGAAGGCCAAATATTCTTGTATTAGTTCTTCTCTCCCTATTCTCTAAATCATCCACTTTATTAAGTAGCCAGTTATTTTGGTGAAGTAAGAATTCTGTCTGATTTTCTTCTTCTTCTTCTGTGAGACTTCCATTTATGTCATTTAGTGATGTCTCCATATCAAGTAATTTACTTTGTTGTTGCTACAGTGTTTCTTTTAGTACATCTGTTTGCTTTTGGCAGTTTTCCTTGACTTTCCAAATTATCAGTGAATCTATCCATTTTCAATGACAGTTCATGTAATATGGAGTACATCAGTTGTATCTCTTCTTCAGTGTCGTTTCTGAGTGAAAATTCTTTAACCTGGCCATTACCAAACAGCTGTGTTGTTCTCCAGAATATTTTGACAGGAAAAACTCAATAATATTTCTTGAAATTTGGTAGAGTTGTAGTTCTTAAGTTCTTAATATTTTTTTTTCTATTTCTGGTTAATGAAAATATTTTTTCCCTGTTTTCTAGTACTGTTTTGTGGAGCTCTAAAAATGCTGCTCATCTGTTTGCCATCTAGGCTCCGCTCCCATCACTTTAGTTGTGTGTGCTATTGTACACATTTTAACTTTTAGCTACCAGTTTGACAAGAAATCAACACTTAATGTGTTCTTCATCAGGTTCATTAGGAGTCCAACATTATTGTTAAAATGCATTTGTGCTGCACAGTTGGACACAAATGAGGTATTGCAGTGTACTGCTTATGTTGACATTACCAGTTAAGCTTATACAGAGATGCAGTTTTTATTCCCAGTGTCTTTTTGCAGCCTAGTTGTATTGCTGCCACAAACTGGTTTAACAGTAACCTACATCATGGGTTTGTTTTTCACTCACACACACACACACACACACACACACACACACACACACAAACACAGTCACTCTCACCTTCTGCAGTATGTTGTCAAGCTAGCATTTCAAGTTTGTGATGTTTTGCATTCTTAAATTTGGTCCCAAGCAGTATTTAAAATGTAATTGCATATGCTATGGCTCTGTTGTCCCTCATTATAGAACTGTTTGGTACTCACTAACATTGTGCATGCAGGATTGTCAGGAGAGTGAACTTCAACAGATGGTAGTCTGAAAGTAATGGGTAGTTGCAGTACTACAAAACAAATAACTTTTTATGATTAAGGCTGATTTATTTGTATTGCTTGGGTGTGTATGTATTTGATAACATCAGCCATATGCTTTTCCATGATTTTATTTGCTGTACTTGGCAGATTGCAAGCTTTTGGGGCTGAAGAAAAATAATCCAATGTGTAGACAAGTAATTTGCTAATTATTCATTCTTTTTACAGGTTCTTACATCTGGAGAAATCACCATGTCTCAGTCCGGTGAAAAAGTTAAGGTAAACTAATAAAAGAATGAGTGTGAGAACTTGTAGTTGGAAGGATTGAAAGTGATTCTTGATGCTATTTTGTTAATGTTTTCTTAGTATATTGTGTGTGTTTGTGCGCGTGTGGGTGTTCTTGTGCTTTCTGTCAAGCTAGTATGGATTTGTGCGTTTCTTATTGTCTGCTGAACACTGAACCCTGCTACCTCCCTATTTTATAGACCTGTTCCCTCTGAGGGAGTGAAAGTCCTGTCAGACGTTTGTTCCCGTGAGGTGAGAGGTGGGTTAAGTCTGGAGTCTTCATTCTAGGAAATGGTGGACCCTGTACAAGGCAGAAGCATCCAAGTGCTTTGAGTGCAGTGGAACACCATGATACATGCTTTCATGTGTTTGTAATTAAATAGTGCTCTCTGTTTAATAGCATCTGTATGTGATCTCAAGTTTTCACTGGCTATTCTGCCTCGGCCACTAATCTGAATTTTGAACACATGGGTCGTAGTTGGAGCTTTATTCCTTTATGCCAGTTGAGATGGCTGTGTGTGTGTGTGTGTGTGTGTGTGTGTGTGTGTGTGTGTGTGTGTGTGTGTGTGTGTGTGCGCATTTCAGGGATCAGCCCCATTTACATTTTTTAACTTCATTTATACTATTTTTTGTTCTACTTCAGCTGCTGAGAGTGAGTCAGGAATGAGAATTTTTTTATGATTGCATGTCATTTTAAACTGGATTGTTTTGTGTTGAAGGGAATGTATATCATTTTAAGTAGAGGAAGGGATACCAGTAACAGGACGGTGATGTGCTTTCTTGTACAGGTAGAAAAGAACTGAAATAAATACTGTTGCACATAAAGCAGACAATTTTTTAACCATATACCAGGATATGACATCATCTTGCCTGTTTTGTTGGTGTAGCTACTACCTCTCTCTATTAAAGTTGCTAAGGAATGCCTGTATGCATCTTATTCCATTTGTTTCTGGCATTGTTCAGGGTTATCAGCAGCAGTTCTTAAAAAAAAAAAAAAAAAAAAAAAAAAAAAGTGTTTCCTAAATTTCCACTTGAATTGTTTCCCTTTAATTTGCTGCCCTTGTTCTCTTTACCTCTGTCCTTCCTCTTTAGCTATGCCCTTCCCGTCTGCTGTCAGTGCGGTGTGCCATTTTTCTCTTTCTATTCCGTGTTCTGGTGCGAAGTTTTTCTGTATATGCAAATTTATTTTTTTTAGCCTAATTGTACAGTTGTAGGTTAGTATGCTTTCATGATGGTAAGTCTTTGAGATGTCGTCACTGTAACAGAAATGTGAATTGTGAATCATAACCTCTTGGTTAGCTTGCCTCACTTTGATTTTTCTGTCAACCTGAAATTGCAGAAGCAATCGCTTTGTACTTTCCCTGTGTAGACCAGTGAAGACTTGCCAGTCCAGGCATACATAGGTATGTGCATGGCTGCCTCTTATGTGACAGTTTGCTGTACAATCTCTTCCTTTCTTCAAGCCATAATTCTCTGATGGGGAAGGATGGTTGCAGTAAGTAAGCAATACTTCGTTTGATTATTGAAAAAAAAAAAAAGGGTGCAAGCTTTCTAGAGAACAGTAATGCATGTAATTTTGAGCACAGATTTTTGACAAGTGAGTAAACATGCTGCAAGTAGTAAATACAAATGTCCGCAGTAATTGGGTGAAGTCATTTATTGAAGGAAAGAAGGAATGGCTTAAGGTAATCAATATAATATTTGAAACAAAACCGAAGCTAGTCTGTATTTTACCCATTCTTAAAGTGGATTCTCCCTTCTGGTGTAGGTGATCTTGTTTAAGTAAACTGCACATGTGGGACATTATCAGGTAGCCTGGACTTGTTTGTTTCTTAGTTGGACTTGTGTTGAAATTGGTCATATAGTAGATTCCTGTGTGGCTTTGGTATTGTTTTTGCGGATTTAATTCAGTTCTTTAGTTGCTTGTGAAATCTAATTGCTCATAGTAGCTGTATAAGTTGTAATTTTAGACCGTAGTGAAGCACTTTTTTGAAGTTGTGCCAATATATGCCTCATACGATTTTTGTAATATTCTGTATCTGCAATGACTACCAGGTCCTAGGGTGCAAAAAGGTGTTAGATGTTGGCTAGCCTGCTGTGTAAATTACTTTGTGAGTTGTATTGTTTAGTATGATCTCTAGCTGCTTTCGGAGTTGCTTCCTTAACGTTAGCTCAGGTTTTAGTTCCTTTTGACTTGTACTTGTTCATAGCAGCTGTAACTTTGTAATCTCCTGAAGTTGAATTTCCGACCACATCCACAGTGTCCCTGTTGTACCTTTTGCCTTTCCTTTGTTAGTTAAATTTGTCAGTCACTCTCCTATCGCTCTTATCTTGTTCATGGTTAGGCTCAACTACCTCAAACATCTAGCTATCTAGGGTAAGGGCGAGGGGAGAATTTAAGATTTTTGGCCATACCAGGTGGAAGTTATAGTAGAGTATAAAAATGCTCTTATGGAGGGGGCTGTGCCTCTGCTTCTGTGGACACTTTAACTGTCACGTTGCCTTAATATTGCTGCAACTCAAGTGCTCTAGGATGCGCTGCATCTGAATTGCTTTAGTGCGTTTTAGCTGCATTTCTGTATATATAGACTTTCTGTATATGTAGACTAGCTACTTATTCTACTGTATTACTGCCTCTTAAATCATTTTTCAGCTGTGCACTTGCCTTGCTTCATTTAAAAAGTTTTAAATTGCTGATTTTGTAGAGTTCTAATTGTATTTACTGTTTGGGGCTACACACTCAAGTACGTTAGCCTTTTCTGTGTTTATAGCCTGTTTTAACCAAAAAAAAAAAAACTATTGTGTTTGCTTGTTTCCTGCCTTTCCTAGCTAGTATAGTCCCGATCCCAGGCTTTGCTGGTTTCAGGACTTTATTTTCTGTGTTCAGAGCTATCCAGACCTTGCTGTGGTAGAGGGAAGTCCTACTGCTTACCAGTGGGAGTGATTAGCATTGCACTGCCTGTCTAACACTAGAGGAGTGGGGTCCAGCTTGTAATTTTAGCCATTTTGGGCTGATTTCTATCTCTTTCAATGTTCTGGCTTAAAAACGTACGTGTTTGTGCATTTTTCGCATCATGCAGCACCGAGAGGCTACGGTTAAACTATTCCAGGTGCCAGAAAGCCTGCTCTTCAAATTTTCCCTTAGAACTAGTTAGTTTCTCAGTAGTAGCACTAAAATCTGAACCCCTGTGACTAGCACTTCTTCTAGAACCTGCTGGAAATCACTAGGAAGCCTTAAACTGATACAAGCACTTGACTGTCCTTGTTAATAAGGAGAAATTTAATTGTAGGCACTAAACAGCCTATAACTGCAAAGTACCTTGCAAAGGTAAGGGAAAACAGCTCTTGTACCTTACAAAAAAGCACCTAAACAGGCATGTCCAAGGGTCCGCTTCCAGTAATTTCTCCTGTCCACCTGGTGAATCTGGGCATACTGGGGCAATGCAGCAACTGCCTAATGTACGCAGACAACCCTCTCCTCCTACCACTCAACACTACAACCTGCGAGAGATGCACTTACATAGCCAAACTGGAAGCAAAGCCCTCTCCAGTCATGATTGTGCTAGACAGGAGGAGAAGGTTAACACTGGCACTACACCTCAAGCAACACACAGTCCTTCAAAACCCACACCATCAACACCCACACATAGCAACACTAAACCCATATATGCGGAGGCTCTTAACATTAACCTGCCCAAGCAACAAGGACCTCCAAAGCTGAAACGCAAACACACCAGTCACAACCAAAGTGACACACAGCTCACAACAACAGTGTGCCACCCAACATCAGCCCCTAAGGCAAGACAACATACCCAACACTTTAGTCATAGGTGACTCTATAGTCAGGCACACTGATGTCCCACGCACCAGGCTGAACAAGGAGCAAATTACAGTCAGCTGCCTGTCGGGTGCAAGGATCCGCCATATAACGCATGCACTCAAGTCACTCCACAACAAGTACAAATGCAACTCTGTCATTGTCCATGTTGGAGTGAATGACTTGAGGCGTACCTCCCTGGACTACATGAAAAGAGACATGGAAGAGCTCTCTGATCATGCAGCCCAGGCAGGTATGACCCTAGCACTGAGTAGCATCCTGCCTTCACCCAGAATGATATCGCAGTATAAGGACAAAGCGATTGACTTCAACAATTGACTAAGCTTCTGGTGTCATTCAATGGGAAACCAGTATCCGTCTGCCTCGGACAACATTATTGACAAACCACGATGCTTTGTCAGTGATGGTCTGCACCTGTCACCCCTGGGATTCAGGTTACTGGCTAAAGCTCTTGCCACCCCTATAGTGCCTTTTTTAGGCAAGGTTTAAAGGACAAAACCACCACCGTAACAGGTAACAAGCATTCAAAATCTGAATGTAATGCTACTCAATGCTAGAAGTCTAAACCTCAAAATGCACTCTCTCGAGGCACTCCTAAAAATGGAGAACATCGATATCTGTGCAGTAACTGAGACCTGGTTCAAGGCTCCAGAGAGCACCCCTGGAATACCAGGCTACAACTCTTACCACACATTTCGGCCACCAAACCAAGACCAAAACACTAAAGGTGGAGGAGTGTCCATATTCATAGCTCCAGGCTAGTTGCCCAACACAATGCATCTGAAATTCTCCAGGTGCAACTAGCAGTAGGTAAGACTGCAGTCCAAATTGTAGCTTGCTACAGATCCCCCAACATGCCCCAAGATTCTCAATGCACCTTTCTAAACATACTGGAAAATGGAAGATACAACCAAACACCCTAATACTTGGTGATTTCAACTACCCTGCCATTAACTGGGAAAACTACTTTGGTACCAACATCTGTTCGCAAGGGTTCTTGGAATTCATAAATTCCAATGCCCTGGATCAACTAATCCATTGTCCCACCAGGGGCTCCAATATCCTAGACCTGGTCATTAGCAACATGGGAGATAGATGCTCCACACCAGTGGTCACCCCCTCATTTATCAGGTCTGACCATAAGCAAATTACCCTTGGCATCCACATCCCACCCCCACCTCCCAGTCAGGAAACCTCCGTAAAAAAAACTTCTCCAAAGCCAACTTCATGCTACTCAAGTCTTTAGTGACAAACTTCATGACACCCATGCAGATGGGAGCTGAAAGTTCCACTGCTGAATCCTACACTAAGGTGTTTTACGAGCACATCCACTCGTGCATGAATCGTGCCATCCCAAATAGAACCAAGATGCTCTCCTCTTTTTAAAAAAAAAAAAAAAAAAAAGCCAATCTGATGGTCCCCTGCCATAAACAAACTATACAACAGAAGAAGGAAATTATTGCAGAAAAGGGGAAAATCCCAGGATGCAAAACTCTCCCTTAACAGCCTCAGTAAGAAGCGGAGATCCCTCATAAAATCCTCCAAAGCTAGTTACAAAAATAAAATTGCCAAAGATTCCAAAGACAACCACAAGGCATTCTATAGTTATATCAAGAATCTTAATGGCAATGATCAGATATTCTCTGAGCTACAACAGAATGCCATTAAATGTACTGATCCCAAGGATATTGCCAATATCCTGGCAGATCGATTTAGTGCCAACTTCACCCCCCTCTCACCTCCTAAATGGCTCATATCAGTACCAAAAGATTTCCAACTTCCAGTAATCATGACCACACGGGTAGAAACCACACACTCCAAAGCTAAGAATACAGCATCCATGGGACCAGATGACATCCTGGGCTTTGTACTACATGAACTACAAAATGAACTGGCACCTCACCTAAGTGTCATGTTGTAATCGTAGCCTCACCTCAGGCTTCGTGCCCACTGAGTGGTGCACAGCTACAGTTATCCCACCCCACAAGGGGGGAATCCACCTTGGATCCCGGGAACTACCGTCCCAGCAGTCTCTCAAGCCTGATCTGCAAGGGCATGGAATGCATTATCATGGAACTTATAAACAAAGACATTGGCAACTTTCAAACACTGGACCCCACTCAGTTTGGGTTCGTGAAGGGCTGATCTTGTCTCCTGAACCTGGTTGACTTCTTCAAATCAGTCTCCAGAACTGTGGACGAGGGTAAGGCGGTCCACACAGCCTATCTGGGACCTCACCAAAGTTTCAACAACATCCCCTGCTCTGGAATCATAGATAAACTTACTAAGCTGGGCATAAATCCCTACGTCACTCTATGGGTTGCCAACATGCTTACTAACAGAACCCAGACTGTAAAAGTAGCAGACTCCAAATCCAGCTCCAGACAAGTGAGTACCTCGGGGTTCAGTCCTGGGACCGCTGTTGTTTGGCATCTACTTCTCTGAAGTACAGGCCAACATTAAGGGACTCTGGCTAACAAAGTTCGCAGATGACTGCAAACTGGGAGCCATTATTGAATCCCTAAATTATGTGGATATTCTACAAAAGGGCCTTACAGAAACAGATGTTTGGTACCAGAGCCATGGGCTCAAGCTTAGCCAAGAAATGTATAGTTATCCCCTTTGGGAAAAACCATGTACCCATGAATTACCACATAGGTGGCAGTACACTAAACACAAAGTGTGATGAGAGACTTAAGGAGACAGGTAGACAGTCTCACCTTCGATAACCACATCGCCACAACAGTCAGGAAATCCTTCTCTGTGGCACACCTCATCACTAAGGGCTTTTCATCCAGAAAAAAGGTCATTGTCCCACTGTACTCATCCCTCATTAGACCTGTTATAGAGTACAGCGCCCAGTTTAGTATGTACCTCACAAGACATCTGCAACAGCTGGAAAGGCCACAGAAATACCTCACTAAAAGAATCACAGGCCTAAAGCAGATGCCCTATGCTGACCATCTAAACTCCAGCTATACTCTGTGGCATATAGTCTACTCGGAGGCGATCTCTGCTTAACATAAGGCCATGTCAAAGCCTGAACTGTTGGACATGCTCCACTTAAAGAAATCCCAATCCCTCAGAGTCACATGCTCCAGGGAGCTAAACCTCATCATCACAATGAAGAAAACATGCTGGAGGGATAGGTTCTTGACCGGAGACCCCCCATACTCTGGTATAGACTGCACATACATATCAAGCAGAGTGCCTCCTTGGCCCTCTTCAAAGGGAACCTTGACAATTGGATGGGAGATGAGAAATTCACCCCAGGGATCACATCAGTTGCCCTTCTAGACGGGGGTCCAGGGAAGTAAATATTGTGGTAAGAAATATCCAGGGAATTGTTATGGTTAGGCTTGTGTAGACCCTAGGGCCGATAGCCTAGTACCAACCTATGAACCTGTGAAAGCAAAATTATGACATTGTATGTTAAGGGGGAAAATTTTACCGTGTTGAGAAATTGTGTTTTTTTTAAACTGGTCTACATTGCCAAATAGATTATCTGTGAAATGGACCTTGGCAGGTAGTGATGGATTAGACTCTGTAGATCAGTGTGTATGTGTGTGTATCTTTAAAAAGCTATCCAAGGGCTTGTACAAGTGTATCAATATTGAGCATGTGCAAGTCTGGCTGCCATTTTGTAGTAAGCTGTTAAGATGTAAGCATGTATGTATGTAAGGTCTGGCTGTTAACCAGTTCATTTATATTTTATGATGCTATCCATCCTGATGTGTTTTCTATGTATTAAAGCATCTAAACGAAATACCCCATCTGCTTGTCATCTATGTTGGAGAAGGATAAGTGACATGGTGTCGGAAACAGGATGTCTAAAGGGACATCAGGTTAGAAGAAGAATGACCAAAATGATTTGTTGCCAGAAAGAGTTTGTTTCTTCCACTTAAGTCCGAGAGGTGCCCAGTTGGCACTGGATTAATATACAGGAGTGGCTCATCCCTACTGCATGCATAATTCGCAAAACAGGTCAGAAGTGAATTTCAGATATTAAAACTTGATCAAGCAATTTCTTATTCACAAAATATGAAACAAGGCATACAGAGCCCTCTAAACGATATTTACATAAATTGATATGTCCGATATTGATAAAAATATTTGATTTACTACTGAAAATGTTTGAAATATAGTCCGAATTCCATAAATGAGGAAATGGACGCACTTTCACTAAGCACATATTTTTCATATTAATTAGATATCCGAGTTATCAGAAGTGTATACAATGTTTGCATGTTCGTGCAATACTACAGTAAAATACTACAGTAAAGTTATTTTGCAAAATACAGCCATTAGAGAGCATATTTTGCAGAGTACAGTATCTCAGAGTTTAATTGTGCATTTGAACGTTATTGCAAGCTCGCAGAACAGTTTGTACATAATTACAAGGGTCCTATTTTTCAGTATGTTTGTACATACTTTGTGGGCATGGCAGATTTTGAAAACCCAGTGCACTTGTGCTTGACAGTAATATTACAGAGAACTGGAGAGTATTTGAGCAGGAGTATGGCATTTTCATACAGGCTGCATTTTCTGATAAAGATGACAAAGGCATTTATTCTACTTAATTTAGCTGGTCAGAAGCCAATGAAAGGGAGTGTTCATTTGTGTATACACCTGCAGGAGAGGGGGAAACCATCATATTGTTGTACAGGCTGAGTGAAGGGAGGCCCGAGTGCTTAAAGTGTAAATTTAGAGAAATGTGCAACCCCAGACAAATGTTGCAATGGAAAGGCACTTATTTTACACGGGATCAAAAGCCTGGGGAAACTTTTGCAGCATATACACCTGACTTGAGAAACCAAGCTAAAACATGGTGATTTAAGGGAGAAGTTGATAAAGGATAGACTTGTGTGTGGTAATAAAGATGATGCTGTGAGACATTTTGCTTCGTGACAGTGATTTAACTTTGAATGAGGCCATTGAGGTTTGTCAGATATATGAGCTCACAGAAAAGCACACAAGTATGCTTACAAATGAGAGCGTCTCTAGAAGGCACAGTGACAGAGCTCATGTTGATAGTATGCAGCACATGGTTAAAAGAAACCGGCCCAAGCACATGGCAGTAATTGTAGCCCTTGCAGCACTCACTGGTAAACCCCAGAGCTTTCTAGCCAATTCTAAAGTTCACACAGTCTTGGTGAAGCATAAGAGTGAGTCAGAAAACTCGAGTAATGGGCCCCAACCCACTTTCATTGCCAACTGTTGTAATTGTGGTGGAAGTTATGAATCTAAAAGGGAGAAATGTTTAGCTTTTGGTCAACAATGCCACAAATGCAATAAATGGAATAATTTCAAAAGGTTTTGTAAAGCCAAAGGCCCACATTCTTTTATTAAAAGGGAACATTTTTAAGAAACAAGTCTGTCGGTTAGAAAGCTGCAACCCTACTCTTTGTTTGGGTTCCTATCGCGTGATCGAAATTGTAAACTGCGAACGCGTATTGAGCGAACCTGATTGGTCGAAATGTTGAGCGCGTAACACGGAAATCGCCGTAGGGAATATTTTCCCTTTACTTCAATGCAGTACGATCTTGGAGTAGGAATATTTAAGTAGTAGGGGTGTGGGGGGCGCAAGGGGCCTTTCCCCCCCTGCCTACAGCATTTAGTAAGTATAATTTTTTATTTATTTTTTTTGTTATATTTTTGAAATTTCAAACATCTCTCATATGGTGTCGACCATATGGTGTTCAATGTTTGTTTGAAACTTTCGAAAATATAATATATTCCCTTTGCTTATGGTGTGTCAGTGCTTTATGAAACATTCAATGCAGTGGATCTCAGGGCAAAGAATTAAGTATTTTGTACTATTCGGATAAATGGGAAACCCATAGAGCTCAAAGTTGACACAGGTCCAAGTCCAATGTTATGTCAACTAAAACATTTGCTGGTGTGTGTCATGGTGAAAGGCTTGATTTGGCAAAGTATGTGAAGCTTGTTACTTATGGAGGTGAAAAAATTAAAACTGTAGGTTCAGTAGTGCTTTCATGTTACTCTGCTGGGAGATGCAGTGGTCAAGAGGCACGCCCAGTAATTATTAGGGCTCACAGACGGTTTGAAAATGGAACTGTTTTCATTTAACAAGGAAGTCTATCATGTTAGCTTGTAAGACCACTACTCTAATTTTGTCCAGTATATTTTTTCTACCTATGCTGATCTCTTCGAAGACAAACTTGAGAAGTTGGTAGTTGTGTACTCCAGTTAGATCCAGATGTCAGTCCAGTTATCAGGCCAGCTTGTAAAAGTTCCAGTAGCCATTCTGGACAGAGTCAAAGCCGAGCTACCATATTTCCCTGAAAATAAGACCGGGTCTTCTACTTTTTCCCTGCCGAAATACGCATCGGGGCTTATCAGGGGATGCCTTATTTAACCCCCCCTCCATACAACAATCTACATTTATTCATGTACACAAATCAACATTTATTTGGTACTTTTCTGTTATTGGGCAACAGTTCTAGGTAACGCGTTAACAGTTGTGTGAGAATTCTACATAAACAGTGCAACAAATATTTCAACTTCAGAATGTCTACACCTTGGCTTTCACACTACAATAGTTCATGCTTGACAGAAAGTGCAGAAAAATCTCAATACATGTGTGTTGGAGGAGGAGAATAAAACAGGTGAATAACTGCCACTTTTTGAGTGGTGATGCTTTCTTTATTCCGTACCCAAAACGTAAGAGAAGAATAATGGAAAGTCCATAAAAATGAAGTCTGGGAGCTAGTGGCTTTACTTTGTAATTACCCCTTGATAATGAAACGCTTGCTGGCAGCTGAAAGCAGAAGCAATCCATTCTGTTGCCCCGATAACGGAAAAGTTATTCAAATACAGTCATGTCATCATCTTCTGGAACATTGTCATAAGTCTTTAACCCCTGAATTCCGACCTGAATTTCTTGCGACTCCATTTCCTGTAGAACCATTGGCCCTGATCTGTCATGCCTAGCAATAGAGTTCTCCTTAAATGAGCAATGCTTATACAAGTAGCGTGCTCATAGTGCATTGGCAACACAGCTGTCTCAGTGATTTTATCCCATGTTTTCACTCAAGTCATGACCTCTTGTAGGCTAGGCTTCACAAAGTTTCCATACTGATTTCTCTCTTTTCTGTTTTCAGTGTAGTCATAGAGTTCCATGCGCAAATGGTCCTTGAATGGCTTGTTTGTTGAAATATCAAGAGTCTGGAGATAGGCAGTCAGTCCTGCAGGAATAACTTTTTGGTCTATTCTTCTCTGTGCAAGGAATTTCTTCATGTCTTTAGCACGGTGAGTGCTGGCTGAATCCCAGACTTGCAGACCTCTTTCGCCACCTCACAATACAAGTGGCAGTATTACATCGATCCACTTCCTTATAACCGCTTGTGTGCACACCAGACTTTTTAGGTTTCAAGAATGTAAATGCCTGAAAACACGCTCAATCTTCTCTTTCTTGCCCTTACTAATGATTTAGAGGTGAGGTTTTCTTTCCATCTAGGCGAATTGCCAAAAATACAAGTAATACGTGCACTTTCATAACCAGTGGAGGGAATGTAAATTGACGAGGTACTCCTGATCAATTGTTGTTTGAGATCCTTGGCCCATACACACTGCAGTTTCATCCTTAGCCATCATGTTGGAGAGTTGGTATTTAGAAAAGTCGAGGCCATCAACAAAGGACTTGAATGCAAGTGCATGTTTAATAACTTCAGTATCTTCTAACTTGAACAGTGTTGTTTATCTTCTTAGAGACAGTTCATATCGCTGAAGGAAGCCGTCCAACCAAGGTTGTGATTCTTTGAATTCTTCTGGGGATATTTCTAACTGTGGTGCCATTGCAAGGGCAAATGCTTGAATATCAGCCCTGTGCGCAACCAAAGCCTTTACTCTCCTGTTAGCAGTCCATTCACAGATGATGTCTTCCAGCTCAGGAAATGATGGTTGCCGACCTGATCCACACTTGCACTTCTTAGCATTTCCCTCATCAGCCTGTTAACTGAGGATGTTAGGTAGTCCAATCTCACCTTCATTTTTACATACGGGTTCGGAGCCGATCCTTGCCTCCGACTCGGCCGATTTTCAAGCTCAAAGACTTCTGGTTGGCTCGTGGCTAAGCAGGTATCCCATGGTGCACCAGTGCAATCCCCAAATCTCGTTTGCCGCGTCGATGAGTTCGGATGTGCTTCTCTTGGCTCTGGCTAAGTTTGTGCAATTTTCATTATTCTAGTGGTTTTTTGCATAGTTGCTAAATTTGTACATTTATATGGTTGTATCCTTATTGTCTTGTGGTCTTTTGTGACTGTATTAGTAGTATCCTGTGTACCAGTAGTTGGGTGCAATTGCGCTTTGCCTAAATTTCGCCATTTTTAATCAATAAGGGCTTCTATTGATTGTTTTCCTGTCAAGCGATTATTGTTGACTGGTGGTCTTTAGCGGGGACCTGCTAAAGTCTTAATTCCTTACAGTTGCTATTTTGCTCCTACATTTTCTGTGTATGTGTGTGTGTGTGTGTGTGTGTGTGTGTGTGTGTGTGTGTGTGTGTGTGTGGTGGTATTCTTGGTCTGTTTGAATTAGAAGACCCAGTTCTTCACAGGGCTAGGCCAGTTTAACTTAGAGGACCTAGTCCTCGTGTAATTCTTCTGCAGGGCTAGGCCCGTTTTAGTTAGAGGACCTAGTCCTCAGTCATTCTCATTCTATTTCCCCTCTGGTTGCTTGTGTGTTGCAATGTCTAAGGATAGCAAGGAGCACAAACTCTCTGGGTTTAAAAAATGTATGAAGTGCTCCCAGAAAATGTCTTTGACGGATGGCCACAGTAGCTGTGTCTACTATTTGGGAGCCATCCATTTTCAAGAATCATGTTTGTTCTGTCGTGCTTTCTCTCCTAGAGTGTTGCAGGGGAGAAAGAACAAACTGATACTCAGGGGTCTTTTGAAGCCAACCTTCGAGGAAGCTTTGTCTGGTTCTTCGACTTCTTCGTCCAAGTCTTGAAGTCAAGATCTGACTCAAAATCAAAAGGTTCAAAAAGGCCTTCTCCGGCACTGGCTAGTGTTTCTGAGCCGCCAGCCAAATTAACAAAACCTGTCTCCTCGACTCCTCAGTCTTTGGAGCCGAAGGAGAGCACCGTGGTTTCAGAGTCGGTCACAGGTGCTTTGGTGCCGACTGCTGAATCCTTGCAAATAGTTGATTCTGCTTCTCGGAGCCGGTCTGTAGAGTCCCTACCCGTCTCCTTGATGGTCATATCTCTAGTGCCTGCTAGGTCGAGATCCCCAACCTGATCTTCCAGGAGTCTTTCGGAAGAAGATGTGGAGAGGTTAGTACTGAGACTCCTCAAGTAGTTTTCCCTGCCTAAAGTTTTGTTAGCACCGACCCAGTCAGCTCCGGAGCCACTCGAACCAGTCTCGTCATCCGTGATTCCTCCTCCCAGCCATGTTGGTTTTCGGAGCCGGAGTGCTTGTTACCAACGAGGAACCCTCTGTTCCGGCTCCCCTTGCTGTTGCATTGGAGCAGAGTTTGGCTCCGACACGCTCTGCTCCGTCCATCGTGTCCAGGGACTGAATCTCCTGTTGGCGCAGAGGGGGAAGGTTTGAATCTATCTTGGTTCCGAGCCTTCCTGTTGGTGTGTCCGCCAGGGTGAGCTCGGACCCTGCATCTGTCTCGGAGCCGATGGCTCGGGCTCCGGCACCGTCCTTTGTCTCTTCGGAGCACGGATGGTCTTCAGAGCTAGAGAGATCTGCTTTTGAGGTGATGAGGAGTGTGCTGTCACAATCTACAGCCCCTGCCAGTGGTACAAGCACTCTTCCCCCCAGTGCTTCCACTTCGGTCTCAGTACCTACTCTCTCCGGAGACAGCAGAGACCCACAGCCTCAGGAGCCACCGGCTGGTGGCCCCCACTCTTCTGGGACCTCCTCAGAAGGTCCTTTCGAGGAGCCCCCTCGGAAGAGAGTATGTAAGAGGAAGCATATTGACTCCCGGGATGAATCTCTGACATCGGACACTGATCTCGATGAGTCAGGGGGGTCCCCTAAGTCGTTCTCTGATGTCTTCTTTGTGGACATTCTAGAGATCCTTAAACAGAGGTGCGACTGGCCCACTGTCAACCCTTCTGATGAGGAGTCTGTGTACCTGAAGGCTTTCGGGTCTCAACCCTCTGCCTCTTGGGTGTCGCCACCTTTCGATGAGCTAATGTATCTGGTTAGTCGGAAGGTGTGGGATACTCCCGATGCCGTGGAGCCAGTCCCTAGAAGACCAAATAAGTTCCTGTCTGCCCCTCCTGGAAAAGAATTCTTGTCTAAGGGGGTCCCCTTAGATGCCATGGTGGTGGCGGCAGCCACGAAGAAGGAGTTGGTGAAGACTTCTTCCTCTGTTCATCCGCCAAACAAGGAGTCTGGACAGATTTGGGAAGCATGTATTTAGTTCAGCGGCTTTTATACTTCGATCCCTGAACTATCTTACTCCTTTCACGAGGATGCAGAGGGATCTCCTCAAGGAGTTAGGAGATTCCATACAGGGTGCTTGTCCTGTCGGAGTACCGGATAGGATTTCTGCTCAGTTGTCCACCCTAAATTCGGTAGTTAACTCCTCCATGCGGCTTATATCTCATGCGGCTGATGGAGCGAGCAGAGCAGCGGGTTCAGGAGTTGCGCTCAGGCACCACTCCTGGATGCGCTTGTGTAATTTTGCGGAGCCTTTTAAGTCCACCTTCACCAACACCCCATTTGATGGTTCCTCCTTGTTGGGTTCCACCGTGAAAGATACACTCACTGGGTGTGAACAGGAAGGAAAGACTCTCTCTGCCGTGGGAGTCCGTTTTACCGTCCCCTCTCGGCCATACCCCAAAGGTCAAAGGGGAGGTAAGATGTGGTTCAAAAAGTCCCAGAGGGCCTTTCCAGACACATAGAGTGAATCCTCCTTCAGAGGCAGAGGAGGAGGAAATGGTAGATGTCGCTGTAGAGGCAGGGGTGGTTCGGAATACCAGCAAGGCCGTGGTTCCTTTTGAGGGCGGCCTTATCAGCGCTCCTGATGTGGGGCCTGACTGAGTTTCTCTTGGGCCAGTCGGGGGTCACATCTCTTTGTATTCAGAAGCCTGGCAAAATATAACCCAAGACAAGTGGGTACAAAGAGTTGTTGCCAAAGGCTATTTCATACCCTTTTCCCTTCCACCGTTTGTTCCCAAGTAGATCCCAGATGTTCCACCCAGTCACAGGTATCAGGCAACTGTGGAGTTCAACAAGTTGCTCTCAAAAAGAGTCATCCAGTCTGTCCCAGCAGACCAGATAGGATCAGGAACTTACTCCAGGTTCTTTTTAGTCCCAAAACGAACTGGAGACTGGAGGCCAATATTGGACCTTAGCAGATTAAACAAATCTGTGAAAAAGGACAAGTTTCGGATGGTAACACTGCAGTCGATACTTCCATTGTTAGGGAAAGACTATTGGATGTGCTCTCTAGATCTCCAAGACGCCTACTACCATAGAAAAATGGTCAAGTCATCAAGGAGGTATCTGCACTTTTGGCTCGGAGCCAGCCATTATCAGTTTTGTGCTCTGCCCTTTGGTCTCACCACAACCCCCAGGGTGTTCACCAAATGCATGGCAGTAGTGACAGCTCACCTGAGATGTCAGGGATTCCAGGTGTTTCTGTATTTGGACGACTGGCTCCTGACCCGCACCCACCAGGCATCTGCTTCTCCAAAACAGGGACGCCACTATCCAGCTTTGTGGTCAACTAGGGATCTCCATAAATTGGGAAAAATCTGCATTACTGCCCTCACAATCTGTGATTTTCATAGGCGCAGAGGTAGACACAGTGGATATAACAGTTAGTCTTCCTGCCGAAAGAGTACAAAACCTCATCTCACAAGTTCAGCGACTTCTCCCACTTCGGAAGGTCAAAGCAAAGTGGATTCTTCAACTTCTTGGAACGATGTCCTCAACCTTTCTGTTAATACCTTTAGCCAGGTTGCACATGAGAATCCTTCAGTGGCTCCTGTTCTCCCAGTGGTCGTTCCAATATCTACCGCTGAATCACCCTATTCTGCTGATGGAATCATGCAAAAAGAACCTTCGTTGGTGGATAGCCCCCAACAACTTGTTCACGGGAGCTCCCTTTGTGCCTGCCCAACCCGTTGCCACTGTGACCATGGATGCCTCCCAGGTCGGGTGGGGGGGGGGGCATTATCTTCACAGGACTGTCCATGGCACATGGCAAGAACACGAGGCTCATCTGCATATCAACGTTCTGGAGATGAAAGCGGTGCTTCTGGCGTTGCAAGCACTTCAGGACCTTCTTCCTCCAGGGACAATTGCGATACAATCGGACAACATGTCGGTTGTGTGGTATATCAACAAACAGGGCGGTACCAGATCTTACCCACTCTGTCGAGAGGCCATGTGAGTTTGGGAATGGGAGATTTCTTCCCAGCACTTTTTGGTGGCAACGCACATTCCGGGACAACCAACGTGATAGCTGACAAGCTGAGCCAGGCAGTCTTGCTGCCCCACGAGTGGTCTCTGAAACGGGAAATAGTGGAACAGATTTTCTGAAAATGGGGACAACCTTGCTGCGACCTTTTTGCCAGTCCAGTCAATGCCAAGTGCAGCAGTTAGTTTTCCCCAATTCCCCCTCCGGGGGAAAGTGCCCAGAGACGCTCTGGTACACGATTGGCCCACGGGACTTCTCTATGCCTTTCCTCCATTTCCTCTTATCCCCAAAGTGATACAGAAAGCCAACCGACTGGGAAGCAAGTTAATCCTCATTACTCCTTACTGGCCTCATCAGGTCTGGTTCCCCTTCCTCGAGCTTCTTCTCCCGGATGATCCTTGGATACTGGACCCAGTTCCAGATCTATTGACCCACATGTCTGATTCGCTACACCCCCTCTCTCTCCACACCCTCAAATTGACAGCTTGCCTGCTCCAGTTCCATCTCTAGTCAGGCTTCATGATGTTTAGTCATCAGTGTCCCATATTCTTTTATCCTCGCATAAACCATCAACCAGAAGGCTGTATGACAGTAAATGGAAAAGGTTCTCTATTTGGGCACACAAAATGAAAGTGGATCCTTGCACCGCTCCCGTTCCCGTAATTCTGGAATTCCTTTCAGAGCTTTTTCAGCAGGGATCTGCCGCAGCCACCATCAAAGTACAATTGGCGGCTATCTCACATTTTTATTTGGGATCTCCAAATATTAACCTTATGTCGCATACGTTATGTAAAACTTTCTTGACAGGAGCCACTTTACTGAGACCACCTTTTATAGAAACCTGCGGCTTCTTGGGACTTAAATTTTGTGTTGTCCAAACTAACATACCCTCCCTTTGAACAGTCTCATTCAGCTTCCTTAAAGTACTTGTCTTGGAAGACTGTATTACATCAGCCAGACGTGTTTCTGAGCTACATGCCCTGTCTATTAAGCCACCTTATTTAGTTTTTCATAAAGACAGCGTTTCTTTACGTGCCAACCCTTCGTTTGTTCTTCTGCCACATTGAACCAGTCCATTGAGCTTCCAGTCTTCTTTCCCAATCATAGCAATGCAGCAGAATATTGTTTTCACTAGTTGGATGTTCACAGACAGCTATGTTTTTATTTGCAACGGACCAAAGAATTTCGGAAGTCGGACCAGTTGTTTTTTTCCTTTTCTGATTCCAGATTGGGTTTAGCAGTTTCTAAGGTGACATTGTCTAACTGGATTTTGAGTTGCATAACTTTCATCTACAGTTAGGAGGGCAGACCTTTACTCCACAGGATCAAGGCTCACTCTACCAGGTCTCTGTCTACCTCTGCAGCCTTCCAAGTCAGTGTACCAATTGATCATATCTGTGCAGCAGCTACGTGAGCTACCCCTTGCACCTTCATTACTCATAAGTTGGATTTAGCTTCTAGGGGTAGAGCATCCTTTGGCTCCACGGTGCTCAGGGGTATCTTCCAATGAGCCACCCAAGATTAAGGTGCTAGGGACGCTGTCCAATATGTAACAATGAAGGTGAGATTGGACTAACTAACATAAATAAGCTATGTACTCACCATAACGTTCCATGTTGATAGTCCATCTTACCCTTCATTTGTACCAACCCTCCCTCCTGCCCTCATCCTGGAAGATCTAGAGGTAGTATTGTAAATTTCTTGGTTGGCGACCCTTGTATTGGTTTGTAGGTTAGGGGTTTCTTTCTATTTCTTTCTATCGCTAGTGAGCAGCAAACAAGATCTGGGGATTGCATTGGTGTACCATGGGATAGCTGCTTATCCACGAGCCAACCAGAAGTCTTCGAGCTTGAAAATCGGCCGAGTCGGGCTCCGAACCCATATGTAAAAATGAAGGGTGAGATGGACTACCAACATGGAACGTTATGGTGAATACATAGTTTATTTTTATCGTACGCTGCATGCCATTTTCGGACCATTCGGAGATCCAACTTCTCTTTGCAGAAAGCCATCAGATTCTTTCCCCGGGAGTCCTCCGCAATTCCTTTCTTGTACTCGATGGAATAGCTTTCTTTTTGCACTCATCTTGTCTAGAGGGGGGTTAATTGAAGACTTGCGTGACAGGGGTTAATTGAAGACTTGCGTGACAGGAGTGGCAACACAAAATGGCGACTGTTAAAAAGACACCACAGTATTTCGTTATCAAGTGCACATGTTTTATGTGGGTTGTCTGTACTTTGACCGAAGTACACTTGCCAGTGTATGTGGGCCAAGGATCTCAACCGTCAAGTGTGAGTGAGGATTATGGTTACATAAGAATCGTGGAGGACTCCCAGGGGAAGAATCTTAAGACTTTCTGCAAAGAGAAGTAGTTGGGTGTCTGAATGGTCTGAAAATGGCGAGCAGAGTACGATAACCTCAGTCAACATGTGTCAAATTTTATTTTATAATTCAACACGTCCATCATGTGTTGTTGACTATCTTAACTGGGGGCTTATGTTTGGGGTAGGGCTTGTATCATTACCACCCTAGATAACCATGCTAGGCCGTATTCTCAGGTTAAGTCTTGTTTATGGAGAAATACGGTAGATAAAATGGTGTGACAAGGTGTGATTTGTCCAGTTGCAGAACCAACTGAATGGGCATCTTCCATGGTGGTAGTTCATAAGAAAAGCTCAGACGACATCAGAATATGTATTGCTCCATGAGATTTGAACAAAGCACTAAAGACATCATCCAATGAGCACAGTTGAAGCTACAGCACCTTTGCCAAATGCCCCTGTTTTTTCTGTCTTAGATGCAAAGAGCTCATTTTGGCAAATTCAGCTTGACAAGAAATCATTATTGCTCACCACGTTCAGTACTCCATTTGGCAGGTGCAAATTTTTGAGAATGCCATTTGGGATAAATTCTTAAAGTGAAGTCTTTAAATGTGCAATGGCGCAACTTTTTTCTGGGTATCCTTGTGGTATTATAGTAGACATACTAGTAGGAGGTAATGGTGAAGCTGAGCATGACAGAAACTCATAAAAGTTCTGGAAAGGGCACGTCAAGTAAATCGAAGGTCCGTCCAGAGAAATGCAAATTCAGGCTACAAAAGGTTACTTATGTTGGTCATTTATTTACTAGTTCAGGCCTATGACCACACCCTTCAAAGTAAACGTCCATTCTCAAGATGCCAACTCCAGACAATGTTAAAGCCCTGTAACATTTTCTTGGCACCGGCTGGTGTCCTCCCCGGCACTGGCTGGTGTCTTGGAGCCACCTCTTAAAGTTTCAAAAACAGACAAGTCCACTGTCTCATCGGCTCCACAGACCACAGACCTCTGGGCTGACTGAGAGCTGTATTGTTGTTGCAGGGTAGGTTCCAAGTATTTCGGAACTGACCGCTGAGACTATTCAGTCAGTTTGTTTCTCGGAGATGGTCTATGGACCCTCTGCTGGCCTCCTTATTATTGAAGTCTCCTATACCTCGGAGATCCCAATCTCCTACTATGTCTTCCAGCAGTTTATCGGAAGAAGATGTGGAGAGGGTATTGCTGAGACTTTTTTGAAGTTGTCTGCTTTGCCTAAATTGTTGGCTCTGACCCAGTCTCTTCCGGAGCCACTCGTCCGTTCAGCACTCTGTGATCAGTCCTCCTCTGAGCCATGCTGGTCTTTCGGAGCCAGAGTGTTTCGTACCACTAGTGGAACCTTCGGCTCCAGCTCCCCTTGTGGCTGTTTCGGAGCAGAGTTCTGCTCTGATACTTTCGGTGCCATCTGTAGTGTCCAGGGGCCGAAGTTCTCTGGTCGAGCCCGACAGGGATGCTTGGAACAGAACTTCTTCGGTTCTGAGTCTTCCTCTCTGTGCATCGGCTAGGGCGAGTTCAGACCCTGCGTCTATCTTGGAGCCGATGGCTCTGGCGCCGACAGCATCCTCTGTCTCCTCAGAGGCGGGGAGATCCTCGGAGCCGGAGAGGTCGGCATTTGAGATGAGGAGTGTGCTGTCCTGATCATTAGTTCCTACCAGAGGTACCGGCACTCTCTTCCCCCTAAAGCACCTACTTCTGTATGAGCTCCTACTCCCTCCAGTGGCAGCAGAGACCCTCAGGAGCCACCGGCTGGTGGCCCCCACTTTTCCGAGACCTCCCCGGAATGTCCTTCTGAGGAGCCCCCACGAAAGAGGACTTGTAAGAGGAAGCATGTCGACTCCCAGGATGAGTCTTTGACATCTGACCCTGACCTTGAGGAGTCTGAAGGTTCCCTGAAGTCGTCCTCTGATGATGTCTGTTTGGTGTCTCCACCATTTGAACTGATGGATTTAGTTAGTTGAAAGGAGTGGGATACTCCTGATGCCGTGGAGCCAGTCCCCAGAAGACCGAACAAGTTCCTTTCTCCCCCTCCAGGGAAAAACTTTTTTTATCTAAAGGTGTGCCTGTAGATGCAATGGTGGTGGCGGCGGCCACTAAGAAGTAGCTAGCGGCGACTACTTCAGTTCATCCGCCGAATAAGAGTCTTGAATGATGGACAGATACGGGACGCATATCTTTTCTTCAGCGGTATTTACATTTAGATCGCTGAATTACCTTACTCACATTACGAGGCTTCAGAGAGATCTCCTTAAAGAGTTAGGAGGCTCCTTACAAAGTGCATGTGCCGAGGGAGTCCCTGATAAGGTTTCTACCCAGTTGTTCATCTTGAACTCTGTCGTCAACTCTTCCATGCGGCTTATTTCGTATGCGGCCGATGGAGCCAGTAGAGCAGCAGGTTCAGAAATTTCCCTAAGGCGTCATTCCTGGATGCGTTTGTGTAACTTTGCGGAACAGTTTGTCTGCCTTTACCAATGCCCCCTTCGGTTCCTCATTGTTTGGCTCCAAGGTAAAGGACACTCACCCGGTGCGAGCAAGAAGGAAAAACACTCTCTGCCATGGTAGTACGTTTTACTGTTCCCTCTAGACCATACCCTAAGGGTCAGAGAGGTGGTAAGATGTGGTTCAGGAAGTCCCAGAGGTTTTTCCAGGAGACACAGGGTGACTCCTCCTTCAGAGGCAGAGGAGGTGGAGGAAATGGCAGACATCGCCCTAGAAGCAGGGGTGGTCCGCAAAACCAGGGAGGTCACGATTCCTTTCGGGGATGGCCTTACTAGTGCTCCTGATGTGGGGCCCGACTGTGCTTCTCTGGGGCTGGTCGGGGGTCGCATTTCTTTGTATCCAGAAGCCTGGCTAAGTATCACTCAAGACAAGTGGGTACAAAGAATTATTACCAGAGGTTATGCCATACCCTTTTCTCTTCCACCTTTTGTTCCCTAGAAGTTCCCAGATATTCCACCCAATCACAGGGATCAGGCAACTGTGGAGGTCACCAAGTTGCTGTCAAAAAGAGTCCTGCAAACCATCCCAGCAGACCAAATAGAATCTGGAGTACGTTCCAGATAATTTTTAGTGCCAAAGCAACAAGGGGACTGGAGGCCCATTCTGGACCTCAGCATATTGAATGAATCAGTAAAGGACAAGTTCTGGATGGTAACACTGCAGTCTTTACTCCCGTTGTTAGGGAAAGACAATTATGTGTGCTCAATAGATCTCCAAGACGCCTACTACCACATAAAAATGGACAGGGCGTAAAGGAGTCCTCTACGCTTCCAGCTGGGAGACTGTCACTACCAGTTCCAAGCTCTGCCCTTTGGTCTCACCACAGCCCCCAGGGTTTTCACCAAATGTATGGCAGTAGTGACAGCTCACCTGAGACGTCGAGGATTCCAGGTGTTTCCGTATTTGGACGACTGGCTCCTGACCGCCCCCCACCAGGCATCTACTCCTTCAGAGCAGGGACGCTACTTATTCAGCTTTGTGCCCAGCTGGGAATCTCTCTAAATTGGGAAAAATCTGCCTTATTGTCCTCTCAGTCTGTGATTTTTATAGGCGCAGAGATAGATACAGTAAACATGGTAGCTCACCTTCCTGTCGAAAGGGCACAGAATCTGGTTCTTCAAATTCAGCGTCTTCTCCCCTTACGAAGGGTCAAAGCCAAGATTATTCTGCAGCTCCTAGGGGCCATGGCTTCCACCATTCTATTTGTGCCAGTAGCCAGGTTACACATGAGGATTCTTCAATTGCTTCTGTCGTCCCAATGGTTCTTTCAGCACCTTCCATTATCCCATCACATTCTGCTGACAGAATCTTGCAAGAAGGACCTCCTTTGGTGGACATTACTCAATCAACTGACCACGGGCGCTTCATTTGTTCCTCGCCAACCAGTTGCCACTGTGACCACGGATGCCTCACAGATAGGGTGGGGGGGCATTATCTAGGCAGGACTGTCCAAGGCACATGGCAAGATCATGAGGCTCACCTGCATATCAGTGTTCTAGAGATGAGGGCAGTGCTCCTGGCATTGAAAGCACTTCATGACCTTCCTACTGGGGACTATTGCAGTACAGTCAGACAACATCTCCGTAGCATGGTATATCAACAAACCGGGCGGAACCAGATCTTACCCACTCTGTTGAGAGGCCATGCGGGTTTGGAAATGGGTGATGTCTTCCCAGCGTTTGTTGGTGGCAACGCACATTCCAGGAATGACCAACATGATAGTCGACAAGCTCAGTCGGGCAATCCTGATGCCTCACGAGTGGTCTCTGAAACAGGAAACAGCGGAACAGATTTTCCGCAAATGGGGACAGCCTTGCTGCGATCTCTTTGCCAGCCCAGTCAATGCCAAAAGCAGCAGCTACTTCTCCCTCATCCCCACTCCAGGGGAGTCACCGAGAGACGCACTTGTTCACGATTGGCCCCTGTGTCTCCTGTATGCTTTTCCTCCCTTTCCTTTCATTCTCAAGGTTATTTAGAAAGTGAAATGGCTAGGAAGCAAACTGATCCTCATTGCTCCTTACTGGCCTCATCAGGTTTGGTTCCCCTTCCTTGGGCCTCTTCTGGATGATCCTTGGATTCTGGACCCAGTTCCAGACCTGTTGACTCGCATGTCCGGTTCGCTTCACCCCTTCTTACCCTCAATTTGACAGGGTGGCTGCTCCAGTTCCATCCCTAGTCAGGCTTCATGACTTTTCACCTTCCGTGACTCCTATCCTTACGTCTTCTCATAAACCTTCCACTAGGAGGTTATATTACAGTAAATGGAGAAGATTCTCTCTTTGGGCGGAGAAAATGGATGTTGACCCCTACACTGCCTCCATTCCAGTGGTTTTGGAATTCCTTTCTGAGCTTTTTCACCAAGGATCTGCGACTGACACTATCCAGAGTTCAATTGGCAGCGATTTCAAATTTTCATATAAGTTTTCCAGCTTCTAATTTGATGTCACATAAGCTGTGCAAAACCTTCCTTAAAGGTGCCACTTTAAGACCCCCTGTTCAAGAACTTGTGGCCTCATGGGATTTAAATTTTGTGTTATCTAAATTAACATCTCCACCCTTTGAGCCTTCTCATTCATCCTCTTTGAAATTTTTATCTTGGAAGACGTTGTTTTTGGTGGGTATCACATCAGCCAGACGGGTGTCCGAGTTGCAAGCATTGTCTGTTAAACCGCCTTATCTGATTTTTCACAAAGACAGGGTGTCCCTTCATACTAATCCCTCCTTTGTCCCCAAGGCCTGTTCTCTTGCCACTTTTGAATCAATCCATAGAACTTCGATTTTCTTTTCAAATCACTCCATTGCAGCTGAGTACAGGATGTTCTTCGTGTTTCACTGTTGCAGTCATAACTGTAGGGTGCTCCTGCCGGCAGGCAGCCCAAGGTCGGCCAGAATCCCAAAGTCTGGGTCCGGCGTCGGCTGTACAAGCTAGTACCCTGACGTCAGTATGCTTTGGTACATAGCCCTCAGCCGACGCCATCTTCTCCAGTCTTTCTTGCCGTGCGGTGGAAAGCAGCTCGCAAGTCGTTGGTTGGCGATTTTCGAACAGCGTATTTTGTTGTTGTCGGTCCGAAGTTCTTACTTCTCTTCTCAAAGCTAAGTACCCGCTAGAATCTTTTCTTGTTCCTCCGATGTCAGAAAAAGTTAATAATTGTATAGCGTGGGAAACAAATACCTCATAAAGATTTCCACTCTTACTGTCTACCTTGCTTAGGCCCTGACCACGACGCTTCTTGTTGTCGGTTCTGCGCCAGGTTCAACTCTCGCACTATCAAGCGCAGGTACGATTGGGCTTTAAATTATTTTGGCAGACGCTTCAGTTATAGAATGTTGTCGGACACTACCGAGTTCAAAAGAAGCAAAGACAAAGACAGGCCTCCGAGGTCCAAACAGGACTCGTTGCAGCTGGAGCCAGCGTCCGGGCTGTCGCCAGTGAGGCGCTTTTGCAGCCCCTGTCCGCCACTTCTGAACCAATGGCCGTTACGGACTCCCATGCGGCGCCATCAAGGCCCACTATTTTAACTGCTGCAGGACCTTCGGACGCCTCCTTCAGATGGGTCCGGAACCGCTGTGCAGGTACCGGCTTCTGAGGGGGGTTTTAGGCCTACTCACATCACTATTGCAAAGGCAAAGACAAAGACTCCTGTTAAGTCTAAAGTTCCTGCTCAAGCTGCTTCTGAATCCACTCCCAAGACACAAAAGCAATTATTAAAGATGGCTGAAGATTTGCTTACAATGATTAGGGGTTCTCACCCCCCTCCTGAGAAAAGGCCTCGACAGGATGTTACTCTGGATTCCTCTGACCAGGCTTCTGTATCTTCTGTTTCTTCCTCAGATCAGGACTATTCCTTTCCTCCTTATGAGGATTCGGATGCTGAGGACTCTTTACCCTCGGCCTCCGCCTGAGGATTTCTTTGGGGAAACCTTGCATGAGATGAGGGAACATTTTCATTGGGAAGGACAGGAGTATTCTGCTTCCAAGAAGAGGCTTAGGGAATTTCTTCTTCTTCCTCAGCATAGGCCTTTAGCTATCCCTCCTGTTTTGGACATTGTAGATGATGCTTTTTCTGAGGCTAATTTGAATCCTGATTCCATGCCTCCTGCTCCTTCTAAGCCTGATAGATTTTATAGGGTTCCTGACTCTCATTTATTTTTATTTAAAACCCTTCTGGATCCTGAAACTATTTCTCAGGGCTCTAAGGCTGCTAAGGTTGCTACTTCTAAAAATCCTATTCCCTCTGAGAAGGATTCTCGTGCTTTAGACAGGTGAGGAAAAAGGGATATACTTCTGCTACCCTCTCTGTAAGGGCTTTAAATTGCCAGTTTCATATGTTTAAGTATCAGCAATTTCTTTTGTCTGTTTTAAAGCAAAAGCTTGCTTCCCTTCCTGCTTGTGCAGAGGATAAGGAACTTCAGGATGTCTTGCATGCTACTGAACAAGTGAACAAGCATAGTTTACATTGTGGTTTTGATGCTTTGGATGCTTCTTGCAGGGCTGCAGCCTCTGGTACTGTTATCAGGAGACATGCCTGGCTTCATGAACAAAGTTTACCTGAACAGGTTAAGGCTAAGTTATTAGATGCCCCTGTTCAACATAATGTTCTTTTTGGATCCAAGGCTGAGGAAGTTATTAAAAAGATGGCAGAAAAGGCAAAGTCTATGCAGACTGTAAAAGATTTCTTGCAAGTTCAGCCTCCTAGATTTTCCAGGAATTGGCCCTCTAAAAATTGGTCCTTTCCCACGTCTGACAGGCCTCAAAGGGGAAGATATAGGCGCTCCAGAGGTCGTGGTCAAGGTCAGGCCTCTTACAGATCTAGACAATGGGCTGCTTCTTCACCTAGAAGGGGAGAAGACAGATCCCAATCTCAAAGAAAGCAAGCTCAATGACTCTCTCGGTTGGGCTACAGGACCCCTTCACCTGGATGCCCCCTTGGAGGAAAACTGTCTCTTTTTTACAGAAATTGGACTCATATTACCCAGGACAGATGGGTATTGGACGTGATTTTAAAAGGTTACAAATTCCACTTTCACACTTTGCCAAGGGCTCACGGTTGGCCAGATCTGCCAAAACATCAATGGTCAGAGGCCTTAACTCAAGTGGATGCTCTTCTGGCCATGAGAGCCATAGAGCCTGTTCCACTCTCGAGATGGGAAAAGGTTTTTATTCAAGACTGTTTCTGGTTCCCAGAAAACAAAACTCATGGAGACCTATTCTGGACCTTTCTGTGTTAAACACCTTTTTGGAAATTCCAAAATTCAAGATGCTTACTCTGCAGCAACTAATTCCAATGCTCTCTCAGGACGCCTGGATGGTGACATTGGACTTAAAGGAAGCCTATTTACATATTCCCATCAGGCAAGAACGCAGGAAATTCCTCAGGTTCAAGGCACTTTCAATTCTCTGTACTGCCCTTTGGTTTATCTACTGCGCCCAGAGTCTTTACCAAGTGCCTGGCACCAGTAGTGGCTTACTGCAGACTTCAGGGGATCCAGATTTACCCCTATTTGGACGACTGCCTTATTCAGGCAGACAGCAAACATCTTCTGCTTCAACATCTGGACTTTGTTCAACTTTTTCTCCTCCTACTGGGATTCTCAGTGAACACAAAAAAGTCACATTTGATCCCTTCTCAACAAATGGTATTCTTGGGAGCCCTCTTAAATACAACCTTACAAAGGGCCTTCCTCACTCCAGAAAAACAAACTCAGCTGGCTTCTACTTTCAGCACCTTAGCAACTCTATCTCCGCTCACTGCAAGGAAATTCCTGCAGGCTCTGGGCTACATGGCTTCCTGCATTCTGTTGATTCCAAACGCAAGGCTTCACATGAGAAAGCTTCAATGGTGTCTGAAAAGTGTATGGTCACAGCATTACCACGATCTGGATATTCTGATTCCTCTGATCCCCCTGCCTTCAGAGGGAGTTCCTCTGGTGGTCCAGGGTATGCACTTTAAACGAAGGAAAGCCTTTTCGTCTTCCTCAACCTACTCAAATCCTAACCACGGACGCCTCTGATTATGCTTGGGGAGCACACTTTCTAGACAATTGCCAGCAGGGAACCTGGACAAAGGACCATCTTCACTGGCACATCAATCTGAAGGAAATGTTGGCAGTTCAAAATGCCCTTCTAGCCTTCAAGAACCTTTTGCAACCAGGGCCTCTGCTAATTTGCACAGACAACACCACGGTCATGTGGTACATCAACAAGCAGGGGGTTCTCATTCGCCCCCTTTGCAGACTAGCTATGGCTTTATGGGACACAGCTCTAAATTTGAATCTACATCTCCAGGCTCAATTCATTCCAGGGAAACAGAATCTCTTAGCAGACAGCCTGAGCAGAAACATTTCAGATCCTCACGAATGGATGCTAGACACCAACTTATTCAACAGGATTACTGCAGTTTGGGGATGTCCCCAGATAGATCTGTTTGCATCCCATCTCAATCAGCTGCCTCGCTTTTGCACCAGGTCCTTCCAAAAAACAGCTTGGAGAGTGGATGCCCTGTCCTTCAGCTGGAGAAGCCTTTCAGTATATGCCTTCCCTCCTCTTCCTCTACTACCTCGGGTATTACTGAAGATAAAACAGGACAAGCCCAAGTTCCTCATCTTGATTGCTCCAAATTGGCCTCGACAGTTTTGGTATCCAACTTTAAAGCACCTGTTCTTGGTGCCTCCTTGGATTCTCCCTCTGAACCCTTCGCTTTTGTCCCAGCATCAGGGTCAGTTACTACATTCCAACCTCAAGACCCTTTGCCTGGCAGCTTGGCTCTTCAAAGGAATTTGATTTCCTCTAGTCTTCCCAAACAAGTTTTGGATGTTCTTTGAAGCTAGACGGCCTAGCACTAGGAAATCCTATGCCTCTAAATGGAAGAGGTTTTGTATTTGGATGCAGGACCGAGGCTCGGATCCTCTGGTACCTGATCTCTGTTCTGTTTTGCTTTACCTTTCGGAACTTTTATCTAAAGGACTTCCCTTTTCTTCCATTAAGATTCATGCTTCTGCTATTTCTGCGCATTTCAGTTCTGATCCTCCTGTTTTTTTCCTCATCCTTTGGTGAAGCAATTCTTGAGAGGGGCTAAAAATTTGCGGCCTCCCAGGACCCCTCCTGTCCCTGCCTGGGATCTTAATTATGTTTTAGAAAAACTTACTTTGCCTCCTTTTGAGCCTGCTGCATCTTCAGATATTAAGTTTTTATCCTGGAAGACTGTTCTTTTATTAGCTTTGACCTCTGCCAGAAGGGTCTCAGAGTTGCAAGCTCTCATGGCTGTGGAATCATACCTTATTTTCCATCAGGACAGAGTATCCTTGAGGACCAATCCTACTTTCATGCCTAAGGTGATTTCAAAGTGGCTTTAAATCAGACAATTCACCTTCCTACTTTCTTTCCAAATCCTCAAAATAAAGGGGAAAGGATTTTGCATTCATTAGATGTACACAGACAGTTACGATTTTACCTGGACAAGACTAAAGAGTTCAGAAAGTCTAATCAATTGTTTGTTTCTTTTGCCTCCAGTTCTCTTGGAAAACCTATTTCTAAACAAACTATTTCCAAATGGATTGCTTATGGAATCAGATTTTGTTACACTCATCATGGGAAACAGTTTCCAGGTACCATTAGAAGTCATTCTACTAGAGCAGCTGCCACTTCTACAGCTTTCCTCAGAGGAGTCCCTACCAAGGATATCTTGAAGCTGCCACTTGGAGTTCTGTGCATACTTTTTCCAAGCACTACAATCTCCCCCTGTTTTCTAAGACCAGGGCAGGCTTTGCCTCTGCTGTCTTGCAGGGTATTCTTGCCTCCCCTTCTATCTAAAGCCTCCTCCCCTTTTACACTGCTTTGGGATTCCACCCTACAGTTATGACTGCAACAGTGAAACACGAAGAACATAGTACAGTTGTGTACACCTACCATAAATGTAGATGTTTGAGTGTCTTCACTGTTGCAGTCGGGGTTTCCCTCCCTCCTATCCCCTCTTTTTTTCTCCCTTTTCCTTTTTTGTGGTGTATTTGTGTTTCCTTGTTGGATTCATTTTTGTTTTGTTGGGGACTTCTGACATCTAGGGCAAGAAAGGCTGGAGAAGATGGCGTCGGCTGAGGGCTATGTACCAAAGCGTACTGACGTCAGGGTACTAGCTTGTACAGCCGACGCCGGACCCAGACTTTGGGATTCTGGCCGACCTTGGGCTGCCTGCCGGCAGGAGCACCCTACAGTTATGACTGCAACAGTGAAGACACTCTAACATCTACATTTATGGTAGGTGTACACAACTGTACTTTTCATCAGCTGGATGTCCACAGACAATTACATTTTTATTTGCACCGGACTAAAGACATCAGAAAATCAGATCAGTTATTCATTTCCTTTTCCGAATCCAGGTTGGGCTTACCAGTTTCCAAAGTAACATTCTGTAATTGGATTTCTAGCTGTACAGCCTATGTTTACAATTCTGAGGGTAGACCTTTACCCTTTTAAGATCAAGGCTCCTTCTACCAGATCTCAGTCTACCTCTGCAGCCTTTCAAGCCAGGGTCCTACTTGATAATATTTGTGCAGCAGCCACGTGGGCTACCCCTCACACCGTTATTACTCATTATAAATTGGATGTAACCTCCAGGGGTAGAGCATCTTTTGGTTCCACGGTACTCGGGAGTATTTTTTCTTGAGCCACCCAAGAATAAGGCACTAGGGATGCTGTCCCATATGTAAGAATGAAGGTGAGATAGGACTACATAGCATAAAGAAGTTATGTACTCACCATAACGTTCCATATTTGTAGTCCATCTCACTCTTCATTCTTACGAACCTGCCCTCCTGCCCCCATCCTGGAAGTACCTGGAGACAGAAAAATGTTAATTTCATTATTTATGGAGACTTTTTAGTATTGGCTTCTTTCTGTATTTTATTATTTCTTCTAGTTAGCAGTAAACAAGATCTGGGGATTGTACTTGTGCACCATGGGCTACCTACCTAGACACGAGCCAACCAGAAGTCTTCCAGCTTGTAAATAGGCTGAGTCGGAGCCGAGGATTGGCTCCGATCCCATATGTAAGAATGAAGAGTGAGATGGACTACAAACATGGAACGTTATGGTGCGTGCATAACTTTTTTTTACATTTAGGGATATAATTTATCCTGGTTTTGAGCAAGAACAAAGCCAGATTTTAGCTAGGAAGTGTCTCAGAGTAGTTTTGAAAGATGGGAGGAAGGGTGTATACTTGTTGGATACAGGAAAGGAGTTTCAGACCTTAGCAACTTTGTACTTGTACAGACCATGCCCAACAGATTTGCTAGGTTTGTAGACAGACAAGAGTTTTTGGTCACTGGACCACAATAACCAACTGGGAACATAGTTGTGTAGAATGTTTGTTTTTATTTGTTTTAGTGCTGGACAGGCAGATGCATGCTGGATGATTTTATAGGTGGTAAGAAGTTGTGTGTGTGTGTGTGTGTGTGTGTGTGTGTGTGTGTGTGTATATATATATATATATATATATATATATATATATATATATATATATATATATATATATATGTGTGTGTGTGTGTATATATATATTAGTTGATGTGGCAGTTCTAACCAATTTAGGCTTTTCAGTGCTATACAGTAGTTGGCTCTGAAAGGGGTATGTGCTGCAAATTTAGCAACTTTTTGTAGCATTGTTCAAGTTTTAAGTTTTGTGAAGCCTGGTGGTTAGTAAGAGTGGGAGTGCCATAAAGAAGAGTGGGGAGGCCATAAGCAGTGGCAGGTGTAGTTTTAGTTATCACTGAGAACGTTTTTGGCTCTGTAAAGCATTCCTAGTTTTTGAGTTTTTCTTATGCAATTTTGCAGGTCGAATGTAAGAATATCATCCACTATCACCCCTAATAGTTTGCTATGAGAAGTGACTTCATTGGTTGTATTATCAAGAGAGAGAGAGAGAGGAGTTTAATTTTTTTTTTTGACAGAAGGATTTGGGGAGGGGGGTGAGTAGTAGTTTGGTCTTTTTGGGTTGAGCATTTGTTGCGAGTTACGAGCCATGTTTCAGTGGCTGTTAAAGCTTCCTGAGCATTTTTTGGAGGTGTACCGTGTTGCCACATGTGCAGATGAGAGTGGAATCATCTGCATATTGTATTAGGGTGACCTGTTGTGTAGAAGTATAGAAGGTGTTGGTGAAAATATTAAAGACGAGGGGACCAAGGATAGAGCCGTGTGGTACACTGGTGGTGACTGGGAGGTAAGGAGAGCATGTAGAGTGGCGTTTTACTGACCGATACCTATTGGACAGGTAGCTTTTGAACCACAGAAGGGTAGGCTGAGAGAGAGAGACTTAGTGAGGACATTTGAAATAGAAGTTTGCTGTGGCAAACTGTTGAAGGCTTTAGACAAGTCTAGAAATAAGGAAGAGATTTGATTTGTCATTATCTATAGCTTTATTGCCAGTATCTATATAGTTTAGAAGGGCAGTGCTAGTACTATGGGAAGGATGGAAGACTTGTAGGAGATGGGAGTTCCTCTGCAGAAAATAGTGTAGCAATTGCTTTTGAATACATTTTTCAAGTATTTTGGCAAGGAGAGAAGATTGCTGTAGATCTAAAGTTATTAATGTCTGTTGAATTTCCTCCTTTTTGCAGAGGGATAACATGTGACTTTTTCCAGAGGGAAGAAATGTGGGATTCCTGGACTGACCTATTTATAAGTATTGATGCAGGATAGGCAGTGCTGTTTGCTGATATTTTTAGAAGGTTATCAGCTGAAGAAGAGCATTGTTTGAGTAGTTTTATATAGGATGTGGGTGCAGGTTTGAAGGTGAAAGTTTGTGGTGATGTGTGGCTGTTCAGCAGGGATGGGATTAGATGTTAGGGAATCCTTGGTTAGAGATGGTATACTATCTATAAAATAAGAATTGAACTGTATTGCAAGTTTGAGTGGTGTGTTATCGGGAGGGTGGTTTGGGTTGAATTTGTGGCCGGATGTGAGATTTCTTTAATGGATATCCAAATTTTGTAGGGTTGTGTTTATTATTCTGAAAGTATATATTTTTTCTTTGTTTAACTTTTAGTGCTATTGCGAAGCTTTTTGAAGTTTTCAAGATAGTTTTTATATTTTTTGCCATTTTTCTATGCTTTTTCTCTATCCTGCATTAGCATTCTGCTCTTTTTATATAGCCAAATTTTATTATTTATTTTCAGTCTCTTCCTTCTAGGAGGTACAAGGCTGTTTAGGATATTTAGAAAAGTTGTACTGAATTAAATTACAGCATCGTCTAAGGGGGAGGGGGGATTTTTAAGAAGTTCCAGTTAATAGATGATAGTGTAGTAATTAACATTTCTGGGTTAAACTTGGAAAGATTATGTGTTGATGTTCATCGTGTTACCCTGCTGCAGTCATCACACTTGGGCTATCCTGCCGTCAGGCAGTCCCACAGTCTCGGCCAGAGTTCCAAAGTCTCGGTCCAGCGTTGGTTGCTCTCACCTCCTCCCTGACGTCAGTGCGCCAGGGGTATACAAGAGGCATCCAACGCCATTTTCTTCAGTCTTTCTTGCTGTGCGGTGCCAGAAGCAGTTCGCAAGTGCCGGTCAGCTGACCCCTGAAATTTTCAAATCGAATTTCAGTCCGAAGTCTTCAATAAAGCTAAGTACCCCATTGGGGAACCTTTTCTTGCCTCACTCCGATGTCTGAAAAAGTTAACAATTGCATTTCTTGTTTGAAGCAAATACCTCATAAGGACTTCCATTCTTATTGTATTCCTTGCCTAGGCCCAGACCACGATGTTGCAGGTTGTCGGTTTTGTGCTAGGTTTAATAAACGAACTATCAAACAACGTTTTGACTTCGCACGACATTACTTTGGGTAGGAAATTTAATTATATTATGCCGTCAGAGCAGCCGACGACTGGCATGCATAAAAAATGCAAGGATAAGGACAGGCAGCCTAGAACCAAGCCAGACTCCGAGGCCTCTGCTGGGCCTGTCGCCGGTTATTCGGTTTTCAGTGAGGCACCTATGCAGCCCCTGACGACCGCGGAAATAGAACCCCAGACAGCTTCGGATTCTCAAGTGGAGTGTACTAGGCAGTCGCAACCATCTTCACTGGGCCCTCCCGACACCGGAGCAGAAGGTGATCCCGGTGCAGTAGAAACGCCTTCGGTTTCAAAAGGTGTCTTCAGACAGACTACACTCGCCATTAAATCTTATGCTAAGATAAAAACTCCATTAAAACCAAAAAAAGACTGTACATCAGTCTCCTGTTCAAGGCCCCATGCCTAAGAAACAGATAAGAAACAGATGCTTAAGATGGCTGAAGATTTGATTTCCCTAATCAGGGGTTCCCATCCCCCTCCTGATACAAGGCCAAGACAAGAGGAGGACTATGCTTCCTCTGACCAGGTTTCTATTTCCTCAGATTCCTCTGAGGAACAGGATTATGCTTTTCACCCTTATGAAGATTCTAATGCTGAAGAGACTATTCCCTCAGCATCTCCCCCTGAAGACTACTCCTTTGGGGAAACTTTACATACCATGAGGGAACATTTCCACTGGGAAGGCCATGACTACTCTGATCTTAAGAAAAGGCTCCAAGAGTTTCTTTTATTACTCCAGCACAGACCACTTGCTATCCCTCCAGTTTTAGATATTGTGGATGATGTTTACTTAGAGTCTAGTCTAAATCCAGACTCCCTACCTCCTGCTGCAGCCAAACCAGACTGATACTACAGAGTACCTGACACTCACAAATTCCTTTTTAAAAACCCTCTGGCTGACTCAGAAACAATTTCCCAGGGTCCCAAAGGGGCTAAAGCTTCTATGGCTAAAAATCCTGTACCCTCTGAAAGGGATTCCAGAGCTTTAGATAGGTGGGGAAAGAAGATGTACACCTCAGCTACTCTGGCTATGAGAGCATTAAATTGTCAGTTTCACATACTGAAATATCAGCAGTTCCTAATGTCTCAGTTAAAACAAAAACTGAGCACACATTCTGAACAGGCTGAATTCAAGGAAATGCAGAATCTGTTGCATGCAGCTGAACAGGTGGACAAACATACTTTGCAATGTGGATTTGATTCATTGGAAGCTTCCTGTAGAGCAGCTGTTACTGGGTCTGTCATGCGCAGACATGCTTGGTTAAAAGAACAAACCCTACCTGATCATGTTAAAGCAAAATTATTGGATGCACCTTTACAGCAGGATGTCTTATTTGGTGTCAAAGCAGAAGAGGTTTTAAAGAAAATGGAGGATAAGGCAAAGTCTATGCAGGTGGTCAATGTTTTTTACAGGTACAACCCCCTCGTTTCAGCAGAAATTGGCCAACAAAAAAATGGTCCTTTCCAGCTTCTGACAGACCACAGAGGGGCAAATACAGACTCCCAAGGGGCAGAGGTCAGTCACAAGGCCCTTGCAAACCTCTCCAATGGGGTGCCACAACCCAGAAAGGAGGTGAAGACAGGCCCCAAGCTAGCAGAAGACAAACACAATGACTCAACCCTCCAACTACCAAGCAAATCTCTCTTGGCAGCTCCCTTGGGAGGAAAATTAGCACTTTTTGCAGACAACTGGCACATCATCACAAAAGACAAATGGGTCCTAAACATTGTCTCACAAGGATACAGATTCCACTTTCATACCTTGCCAAGGATAAAAGGAATGCCAAACCTGCCACCAAATCAATGGGCAGAGGCACAAAAACAAATTACAGCTCTCGTGGACATGAGAGCCATTCAACAGGTACCTACACAGGAGCAAGGACAAGGATTTTACTCAAGACTCTTTCTAGTCCCCAGAAAGGACAAAGCATGGAGACCCATTCTGGATCTTTCAGTTCTGAACACCTATCTGCAAGTACCAAAATTCAAGATGCTAACACTACAGCAGCTTCTTCCCATGCTGGGCAAGAAGGCTTGGCTAGTAACGTTGGATCTCAAGGAGGCATACCTGCATGTCCCTATCAGACAAAATTGCAGAAGATACCTCCGCTTCATTGCAGGTTCAACCCATTATCAATTCTCTGCACTGCCCTTTGGCTTATCTACTGCACCCAGGGTCTTCACAAAATGCCTGGCACCAGTAATTGCATACTGCAGACAAAGAGGAATTCAAATATACCCATACCTGGACTGCCTTATTCAAGCAGAAAGCAAGGACATTCTTTTTAAAACCTCTGACATTTGTCAAACACCTTCTAAGTTGCCTAGGGTACACAGTAAACGAAAAGAAATCAAAACTAGTGCCCTCACAAAACATAATATTCCTGGGTGCCAGCTTGAATACAACGGCCCAGATGGCTTATCTCATGCCAGACGAGCAACAACAGCTGACTCATTACTTCAAAATAATGGCAACAAAGACCCAACTCCCTGCAAGAAAAATTCTGCAGGCCTTGGGATTCATGGCATCTTGCATACTACTAATACCATTTGCAAAACTGCATATGAGGAAATTACAGTGGTACCTGAAAAGCGTATGGACTCAGCACAGCCACAGCTTGGAAACAATGATACCACTCATTCCCTGCCTTCAACAGGAGTTTCTATGGTGGGCACAGGCATGTCACCTCAAGGGTCAGCCTTTCACATTACCCACAGCCAGGCAAACTATGACAACAGATGCATCGGACTATGCCTGGGGAGCACACATGGCAGGACAGTGCATTCAGGGCAAATGGACTTCAGATCAAAGGCATCTGCATATCAATCAAAAGGAAATGCTAGCAGTACAGAATGCCCTGACAGCTTTCAAGGACCTTTTACACCCAGGACAACTAATAATAAAGACGGACAATACCACAGTAATGTGGTACATCAACAAGCAAGGGGGCACACATTCCTACCCTCTATGCAGGCAAGCAATGACCTTGTGGAATACAGCACTTTCTTACCAAGTTCAACTACAAGCACAATACCTGCCAGGAAAGAAAAACACATTGGCAGACGACCTAAGCAGAAACATCATGGATCCCCACGAGTAGAAACTGGATCCACAAGTATTTGCAATGATAACTCAAAAATGGGGATGCCCAGACAGATCTGTTTGCCAACCCCCAAAACTACCAACTTCAAAAATTTTGTACAAGACATTCCACCCACAAGCTTGGAAAGTGGATGCTCTCTCCTTCAGTTGGAAAACATTAACAGTGTATGCCTTTCCTCCACTGCCTCTTCTAGCAAAGGTGCTGCTGAAAGTCAGATTAGAGAGGCCACAAATGATGTTCATTGCACCAGACTGGCCACGCCAGCACTGGTATCCAGTTCTAAAGAACATGGCCCATGGCCCACGGCCCACCATGGATTTTACCACAAATTCCTCACCTGCTCACCCCAACGAGACAATCAAATTCTACACAGCCAGCTCAAGACTTTAAACCTGGCTGCATGGCAGATTACCTAAACAATCAACCAGCACCTCTATCCAAAGCTGTTATGGATGTCATTCTGGAGGCCAGGAGGTCCAGCACCAGGAAAACCTATTCAGACAAATGGAAAAGATTTTGTGCCTGGAACCAGGCTAAAGGCCAAAATCCCCTTGATCCAAACATTCCTCAGATTCTACAATATTTAACTGAGATGTTGCACAAAGGACTTTCTTTTTAGGTTCATAGGTTCATAGGTTTATACTAGGCTATCTGCCCGAGGGGGCATACAGCTTCCAGCCTCATCGCTTTGTGGCTTACGCCAACCCCTCTTTAGTGGGGGATACTATACTTATTTTTTTGTGAGCTCTGTCGAGCAGTGACAGACAGGTAATCCCTGCCCTATCTATCTATCAAGATTTCTCTTGAACAAGGATCTCTTGAACAAGGCCAGCGAGGTGCTCTGCTCACATGTACCGGGATTTGGAGTCTTAGCACTCCTCTTTGGAAAATGATTCTCCTATCCGCCCTATTACCGTGTCGAGGTGGTCTCCCTTAAGTTGTGGCTCTTGATAGATCTGATATTTTGAAGTTTTGAGGTGAATCAAATTCATCAAATCTGGGTTTGACATGGTTAGGCAAAAGGTCAAAACTGAAAATTTGAAAAATTGATTTTTTGAGTTTTTGATAAGATTTTTAGTTTTATACTCTTACCTCAAGGGTTTCTTACCTTTTGGTTGTTTTTTGGTAGTTGTAGTAGCTTTATTGTTTATTTTGTTTTTTGGCTGGGGTCCAGGGTCCATGGTGCTGGACGCCTGCCTTGGTTTTGTTTTTTGTGATTTTGTTTCTTTGTTTGCCCTGGGTGTGCTGTAGCAGGTCTGTAAGTGCTGGTGCTGCTTGAGTAAGGTTTTCCACCCTTGAGGGTTGTTTAGACAGCACCACATCTTTTTCGTGTGAAGGAAGTTGCTCTTTAAGTGTGTGAAGTCGGCTTTTGAGAAGTTCTTGGGGTGGTCTGAGGACCTACGCAGATGGGTGGGATGAGGACTCCATCCAGTAGGGGGTATACTGTCCGTGTTGAGTGATGTGTAGTACTGTTGTTGAATGGCATCTATTAAGATCCACGCCTCAGCAATTTCAGCTCATTACAACATGGATCCTCCTTTATTTTCACATCCACTCCTAAGACAGTACCTCAGAGGGGCTAAGAACATAAGACAACCCAGGAGAGCACCAAAACCTCCTTGAGATCTCAACTTTGTTCTGGAAAAACTTACAATACCGCCCTTTGAACCAGCTTTCTCAGCTGATTTAAAGTTTCTTTCATGGAAAACAGCCCTGCTGCTAGCAATAACTTCAGCTAGAAGAGTCTCAGAGCTACAGGCACTAATGGCAGTGGAGCCTTTCCTCATTTTTCATCAAGACAGAGTCTCTCTGTGAACTAACCCTTCCTTTATGCCAAAGGTGGTATCCAGTGTGGCCCTAAACCAAACCATTCATTTGCCCACCTTTTTTCCAAATCCCCAGAACAAAGGAGAAAGAATCCTGCACTCTTTGGACATTCACAGACAATTACGTTACTACTTGGATAAAACTAAGGCTTTCAGAAACTCTGACCAGCTCTTTGTAGCCTATGCTGCAGGATCACAAGGAAAAGCTATCTCAAAACAGATCATTTCAAAATGGATAGGACATTGCATACATTTCTGCTACACGCATCATGGGAAACCGGTACCTGCTAGCATTAGGCCCCACTCCACCAGGGCTACAGCTACATCAGGGGGGTGCCAGCCAAAGATATTCTGGAAGCTTCAACTTAGAGTTCAGTGCACACCTTCACTGAACTCTATCACTTACCTCTATATTCTAAGTCTAGAGCTGGCTTTGCCACTGCAGTTTTGCAGGGACTACTAGCTTCTTCTAACCTTCTTTAACTCCACCACCCATCCTTAGCTTTGGGATTCAACCCAAGTGTGATGACTGCAGCAGTTTTGTACCTACCATAAATGTAGATGTTAGAGTGTTCACCCTGCTGCAGTCCAGGTTACCCTCCCTCCATCCCCTCTGAACTAGCTGGACTTATCCATACCTTTCTATCCTATACAACTTCTGTGGTGTATTTGCTTGTGACTGAAAGTATTGTTTTATTTTTACTTGCATATTTTTATATAGCAATAAGTATTGCCTACCTATTGGGGGCACCTGAAATCTGGGGCAAGAAAAACTGAAGAAAATGGCGTTGGATGCCTCTTGTATACCCCTGGCACACTGACGTCAGGGAGGAGGCGACAGCAACCAATGCCAGACTGAGACTTTGGAACTCTGGCCGACTGCGGGACCGCCTGACGGCAGGATAACCCAAGTGTGATGACTGCAGCAGGGTGAACACTCTAACATCTACATTTATGGTAGGTACAAAACTGTACTTTTTATAGATGTGCTTTAAATGGATGTGTGAGATAGTCTGACATTGTACCTGTGGTGGAATATTTGTGGTGGAATATTTGTTAGGGTCTGATACTAGGATCCAGTCTAATAGAGAATGTGATGTCTTGCTATAATATGTGGGGCTGTTAATCACTTGTGTGAAACCATGTAAGCTCATGCTAGATGTAGGGGAGTTCGAGTTTATAGCCAACCAACTGACATTCAACTCGCGTAGTAATATTTTTCTTGTGGAAATGTTATGAATATCCAATGTAGGATATATTCCAGTATAGCTGTATTGTCACCAGGCGGGATCTAAAAGACAGTAATACATACATATTTGTAATTGATTGTTCTTAAGAAAAGCAGTAAGAAGTTCTGCTGAACTGAATTTTGATGCTGCTTTGCTGTAAGTGGAAATATGGTAGGTGTTTGGGAAATATTAAAGCAATACCACCACCTTTCCTGTTTATGTGGTCATTACGGATAATAATCTAGACAGGCGGTATAACTTCAGAGTCATTAACATCAGACTTACATTGGGTAATCCAGACATGTAGTTCAGCAGTTTTATTTATTATATTTCAAACATTTATTGCAGCAAAACTTAGATCCCCAGGGTTAGGGATTGGCTGCTGTTGGGTTACAGAAGTGTGTGGGAGAGAATTATCTTTGCGTTCATTCTGATAGGTGGGGCCAAGATTAGGGTGTATACCTCCTCCTAGAAGGATTTTAGTATGTTGGATAATTATCCATACTTGTTTTTTGGAGAGAATTCTTGCACTTTATTTTGTTTTGGTTTGAGTTGAAGTGCAGTTAATTGGCCTATATTTGGAATGAAGATGAGGGGCAATTATTAAACAGGTTTTGGCGCAATTTGCAGAGTGTGTAAAGAGGAAGTAAGGATAGGTGGTTGAGACGGAGTTGGAGAGATGTTGCGATATATTATTGAGTAGGAGGAGTGGAATAGAGAATAAGCTCGAGTAGCATAATTAAGTACAGGAGTCTGTATTTTATAGATGTCTGGTAGTGCGGAAGTAACAATGAAGAAGGAAATGAAGTTGCAGGACAGTATGAGAATCTGTGATGGTGGATTGTGAAAGCTGAAAGAGGATAGGTAAAGTAAGTATTTTCTATAAAAGAAGAGAGGTAAGTTGTCCTGGTATCTTCTCTGGAATGTAAGGAATTAGGAGGGGTATTAAAGGCTAGAGTATAATGATGTAGTTAAAAAATAAGAAGAAATGAGGCTTTATTTGGGGAAAGATAAAGATACAATGTGGAATAGATGGGTACTATTAGGGATGGTTGTGTTTATAAATGGATATAGTGCAAATCAGTATAAGAGGGAGATGGATAGTTGAGAATGGGGTTGAAAATTAAATAGAGGTGGAGAAGTAGGAAACAAGAAACAGAAGTGTATAGTCATTGGGGGGGTTGGAGTAAGAGTCGCAAATGAAATGTATACGCAGGAAGTAATATTGGAGTAAGTGGGTAGGGGAGTGGCCACAGTGGTGCAGTGTTTAGCACTGCTGCCTCACAGCAAGAGGTTCTCCGGTTCGATTCTTGGCTGGGCTGCCTTTTGTGCGGAATTTGCATGTCCTCCTTGTGGTCACGTGGGTTTTCTCCAGATGCTCCATTTTTTTCCCACATCACAAAGACATGCTGTAGGTGGATTGGGCACCCTCTCAACTGACCCTAGGTGAGTGTGTGCCTTCTGTGGAAGGTTGGGCGCCAGGCTGACAACTTGGCACCATAAAACTCCACTGCCAGTCATTCTGCGGACCGGTGTTCCACTGTGGCGACCCCTAACCGGGATAAGTTGAAAGTAGATGATTGGATAGGGGAGTGAAATGAAGTTGAGTGTAGTGGGCTTCCCACCCTCAGGTCACTTTATAACCGAGAGAAATCGGTTTATAGCCAGAACAAAGCAATTAACCTGTTTTCCTTGCATCTCTGTTGTCTGTCATTTACTGAGACTAAATAACTGGTATATGCAGTATAGTCTGCTGGTCAAGCTAAAGGGGACAGTGATCAGCATAGTAAGAGGTCCTTAGAGTGCACGGACTATTTCAGAGACTTTCAGTCACAGAGCAGGTACTCTTTTTTTTTTTTTTCCTGTCAGTATAAAAGTGAAGCTGATGTTGTCTTTCATTTTGCATCACCACTTGGTCCATGGATCCAACTCCGCCATTTCTTCCAGACATACGATCCAAGCCTCAAACTCCTCTCTGTCCCATAATGCCCAACTCCTTCTCTAACCCCTCAGATCTCGTTTGCTGCCTTCCAGCACATATGCAGTTTCACATCCTTTGCTCAAATAAGATGTTATGTGATCCTATCTCGCCTACATTCAATACTGATTGGCTCGGAGCCGATCCCTCGGCCTCTGACCACGCTGCTATATGCTATAGCCTATCCCAGGATGCACCACCACTAATCCCCCAGATCTCGTTTGCCGCTTACTAAGCTAGGACGTGGTCTCAACTTGGCTGGGCTAAGTACTACTTTATTTAGGCTTTTCCTGTCAGGAATTTGCTTGTTTTGAACCCAAAAGCTGTTTTAACAGCTATTGTTGTGATACGAGGTGTTTTTGGTATTTTATTGAGGAATTTGTGTTTTTCAGTTTTTTTTCGGAAGGTTGTTTGTGGGTCAAGTACCCGTTAAGTTAGATTTTTGTTTGACTGTATTGGTAAAAAAAAAAAAAAAAAACTTTGTATTTCTTCAACTTTAAACTGTGCATTTTCTATCTGCAGACATGTCAAAAGAACATACAGTGTGGTTATAAGATGTCCATAACGGATGACCACTCCTCGTCTTTTTGCTTAGGGCCAAGCACCTACAAGAGTCATGTAGCGTTTCATCAAGAGTCCTCCAGGAGAGGAAGAACAAATTAATAAGGTTTGATAAAGCCTTCGCAGGCTTCTCCATCAGCTCCACGGACCGGTCTGCCTCGATGCCTCCAGTCTCCGAGGACTGGGGCATCGAGAGGTCACCTTCATCGGCTCCACTGATATTGGAGCCGATGAAGCCCTAGTCCTATGGAGCCGATGGAGAAATCGATTCGGACTCGACGGAATCCTCCAAGATGTCTGCCAAGTCTTCCTCTCGGTGCATCGGCCGCGGGAGTGTGCCCTCGTCGTGACCCGCCCCAGGAAAAGATCCTGATGAGTCTCTTACATCAGACACTGATCTCGATGATGCAGAAGATGATGTCTCCTTTGCAGACATCCTTCTGCTGATGAGTGCTCTTGGATTTGATCTGTCGAAGGTCACCCCTGAAAAGAGTTTCTAACTAAAGGTGTGGCTGTAGATGCTTTGGTGGTGGCATCTGCTGGAAGGTATCACTCAGGACCGATGGGTGCTTGATTATAAGCCAGAGTTACTCCATCCCTTTCTTTCACTCTCCACCTCAGTCCAACTGCAGCCTCAGAAGTTTCAAAGCTGCTGCAAAAGGAGTCATGGACTTACTCAACATTCTTTAGATCTCAGCATTCTAAACCGTTCAGTCAAAAGTCCAAGTTCGAATGGTCACCCTTCAAGCCATTCTCCCATTGCTGGAGAAAGGTGTTTGGATGTGCTCCATAGATCTCATTACCATATCATGGTGAGGCAGTCATTTTCAGTTCGATTCCAGGTGTTTCTAACTGCCACCTCCAAGCCACTATTTCACTGGGCAATTCCTTGGAATCACCTTCAATTGGCCAAAGTCTGTATTGCTGCCATCTCAATGCATAAGATTCATAGGAGTAGAGATAGACTCAAATCAAATGCGGGTCTATCTACCTACAGACAGAATACAAACCATTCAGGCTCAAGTTCCCAGCCAGAATGATCCTGCAGCTACTGGGTTCCATGTGTTCTTCTAGTTCCCTGGCAAGGTTGCACATGAGAATTCTCCAGTGGCTTCTTTCAACTCAGTGGTCCTTTCAGGAACTCCCTCTGTCACAACCTGCAAACGGGATTGTTCCACCTCCTCCTCCTGGGCAGGTCAGTCCAAGGCAAATGGCACCCAGAAGAGACCCTACTTCATATCAACATCCTAGAAATGGCAAGTCCAATGTGATAGCAGAACCATCCTCTCTCCTCACGAATGGTCTCTGAACATTACAGTTGCAAATCAGTTATTCAGCAAATGGTGATCCAAAAGGCATCTCTCTTGGGAAGCAAAATGATCTTAGTTGCTCCTTACTGGCCATGCTCTGGAAGGTCCATGGTTCCTGGATCAGATCCCAGACCTTTTGGTTCATCAGTCCTCTTCCGACTATAGTAAGGAGTCATACATTGGATCAATGGAAAAGATTTGCTATTTGGGCTCAACTCCGGGCCTGGATCCCATCACTATTTTTAATCAAGGCTCTTCAGTCTCTACCATCAAGGTTCAATTGGCAGCTATTTATCTATAAACCCACCTTTAATGAGCAACAGATAAACCTCCGATTTCTCATCCTGCTCCTCCATGGGATCTCGATGTGGTTTCGACATGTGATTTAAAATTTCAAGACTGCCTTTCTGGTGCCAGAAGGGTTTCAGAGCTTCAAGCTTTGTCTGTAAAACCTTCTCAGGCCAAATCCTTCCTTTGTCCCTAAAGTCTGTTCCAGTTTCTGCCTACAGCAATCATTAGAACTTCCACTCTTCTTTCCAAAGTATTCTATTCATATTCCACACATTGGATGTCCATTTTATTTAGATAGGACCAAACAAACAAGGAAAACAGATCAGTTGTTTGTATCCCACAAAGGTCACTATTGCCAAATGGATCAGGGACTGTATTACTCAAGCTTATTCTTATTCTAACAAAGAGCTTATCACCTCTGTCAAAGCTCATTCTTAGCATTTAATTCTAAGCTTGCCATTAGTGACATTTGTAAATTGGATGTGGCATCTCATTTGGTTCCACAGTGCTCAGGAGTGTTTTCCAATGAGCCACCCAGGATTTAGGTGCTAGGGGCGCTGTCCCATCAGTATTGAATGTAGATCACATAACATCTTTTAGTTATGTACTTACCATAACTTTAGATGTTTGGGATCCATCTGCTTCACATTCTAAAAAAACCCTCCTTCCCCTTCCTTGGAGATCAGAGGATATCAGAAGGTCGAATCCTGTTTCATCTTGAAACATCTAACAATGTTATATAAACAAGTTGTGCATGTGTGCATGAATGACAAACAAGATCTGGGGATTAGTGGTGGTGCATCCTGGGATGATCCCAAACATCTAAAGTTATGGTAAGTACATAACTAAAAGTTTTTTCATTTTCCTCTGCTTGTAGTGAGTTCTTTACTTTGTTTTGGTACTCTTAATTATAGCCTTGTCAGTTTTAGTATTTGTTCCTCCCATCCTTTCTTTGGTAGTTCCTTTTTAAGGTTACCGGTAGCATTAGGGTTGTTCCCACCTTATGCCTCTCTCTCTCTAACTGCTCTCTCCTTTCCATCTTAAGAGTGATCTGGGAAAGGCCCTGGCTGCTGTCTGCTCCTCTCCCCGCGTCTTTCTTCCCTGTGATTCCCTGCTCTTCCTGTGCTTCCAGCACTAGATTATAGGAACCTAAGGACCCTCTCCAAATACCAGCGGATTTCACCTCTCAGCCTTAAACTCCCTGCATCCTCACTCAGGGATACAAGAAAAGTATGTTTGCTGTCTAACTACTGCCAGATTTTCTCTACCATTGTACCATTACTATAGGTGCCTAAGCATGTTCTGAATCAGGACAGCCAGCAGCCTCTACCCCCCCCCCTCCATTTTTAGTATCTAACTCTCACTTCCCCTTATACCGTTTATGCGCAACTCCCCATCCTAGCTCTCACTCTTCTCCTGTCTTTACACAGCTACCTCCCTCATAGAGCTACCTGCAATTATAGACCTGTCCCCTAGGGTGCACCCTTCTTCCCAATCTTATCTTACTCTCCTCCTGTGTCTATATTACTTGCCTCATTTTTCTGTAGTCCCAGACCTGTTTTTTAGCTCCTCCAACTACACCCTATACTATACTATCTTTTACTACCATTTCTAGGATCTCTCATCACTGTTCTTACCCATTTCTGAATTAGCAAACTTACCTTCTGTAGCCTGCACTGCTGATTGTTTCTTCCACAGCTGCTTCTTACCTGTTTCCTGCTTAGGAACCTAGTTCTCTCCTCACCTCTCTACTGTCTAACCTTTTCCCTGTCCTCTTGGTACCAACGGTCTGTCTCTTACCATTGCCTTTTCTTCCTCATTTTCATCTTGTACCTTGTCCGCATCTTGTAATGATATTACTCAGTCTGTTTTGATACGGTCTGTCTCTTGCCCCTCCTACCTTTACCTGCACTCCCCCCACTCTGCTCCCCTTTCCATCTTTTTTTTCTCTAGACTCCTATAAATACTCTGGGTTTAGTGGGGCACCATATTTAGTAATCTGGAAAAGGCCCTGGCTGCTGTCTGCTCCTCTCCCAGTGTCTTTCTTCCCTGTGGTATGTATTCTATTGAGTGGTGTTGTTTCACCAGTCTAATTGCTGCCATGTTTGAGTGCACTGTGAATATAACAACCATTAACTACTCTGCTGCTGTTTTGTAAACCGGCAACGGCTGGTCTTACTCTCGTACCCTAGTGGTACCTTTCATGGGTGGTTTAACTTTCACCACTGGTCCCCAGAGTTGAATTTGGCTCTTTTGAACTGACTGGCGGCATAGCGAGGGCATTTGAGCTTGCTCTCATACCTAACTGAAGTTTTCGCTTTTTTTTTTTTTTTGTGGTGTAGATTAAACTTATCCCCTGTTCTTATTTGTTTAATGTAAGCCGTCAGTTGGCCAGAACTTGTTTAAAACCCAGCGGTACTGTTTTTGAGCAAGGGTAATGTGATAACTCAGTTCATTTAACTGTTTTGTTGCAAATTAAACCAGTCCCCGAACTTCATTGCTCTGTTTTGTAAGCCAGCAACAGCTGAAGCTACTCTCGTACCCTAGTGGTACATTTCATGGGTGGTTTAACATTCACCACTAGTCCCCAGAGTTGAATTTGGCTCTCTTGAACTGTGCCATCTACGTGGCGGCTTAGCGAGGGCATTTGAACTTGCTCTAATAGCTAACTGTTTCGCTTTCTTTTTTCATTGCACAACAGTTAAGGTAGTTTAGAACCTTATTAAGTAACAACAGGCTACTTGTTAGAACGCCGCTCTAGCGAAGCCAGTTCTGAGCGTGCCTGCACCACTAATATTCTGTGTCACGCCTGTAATTGGCTCTCGAATTCAGCGATACCACATTAACCTTAACTGAAAGAACAGCCGTTTATCACTTTTTACATTTACTGTTTTTGTGTTTAGGCAGAAAATGGCCTTTTAACCATGGCTCTCTTATAGAGATTACCATGAGTAGCCCTTCTGGCACCTGAATTGTGTAGAGTATTAGGAGCTTCATTGCTGATAATTGAACACCTGGTTTATCAGTCCCTTATGTCGGCTGTATTTAGTCCCCAGGCCAGCTGCATATCTGCTCTGAGAACTGCTAGTCACTTAGGGAATGTTTATTGCTAACTTAGTTTTACTGCTTCTGATTAGAGTAACTTTTCTCTTGTTTACAATAATTGTTTTCTTATATTGTTGCCATCAAGTAAATGGAACTGTATTGTTACTATCTTTATACGTTGTCTCAGTGAATATCTTGTGTAACTTGACCACACTAGCCTAACCTGTGCTAATTTTTATTTTTCTCTCCCCACTGTCTCTCTTCTGCCTTAAGATTCCCTGCTCTTCCTGTGCTTCCAACACTAGACTATAGGAACCCAAGGACCCTCTCCAAATACCAGCGGGTTTCACCTCTCAGCCTAACTCCCTGCATCCCCACTCAAGGATACAAGAAAAGTATGTTTGCTGTCTAGCTACTGACAGATTATTTTCTCTACCATTGTACCATTACTATAGGTGCCTAAGCGCGTTCAAAGTCAGAACAGCCAGCAGCCTCTACCCCCTCCTCCCTTTTTAGTATCTAACACTCACTTCCTCTTCTACCATCTACACGTAACTCCCCATCCTAGCTCTCACTCTTCTGTCTTTACACAGCTACCTCCCTCATAGAGCTACCTGCAGTTATAGACCTGTCCACTAGGGTGCACCCTTCTTCCCAATCTTATCTTACTCATCCTCCTGTGTCCATATTACTTACCTCATTTTTCTGTAGTCCCAGGCCTGTTTTTTAGCTCCTCCAACTACACCCTATACTATACTATCTTTTACTACCATTTCTAGGATCTCTCATCACTGTTCTTACCCATTTCTGACTTGGCAAACTTACCTTCTGTAGCCTGCAATGCTGATTTGTTTCTTCCACAGCTGCTTCTTATCTGTTTCTAACTGCTCCGTTCGCCCTGCGGGCTCACTCTGCTCCCTTCCCTTACCCCAAATTCCACCCACCCCCCGGGGTCCTACACTTATACTTACAAGCTACATCCCTTCCTCCACCCAGTACTCTAGGTAAACTTTTTTATTTGCTCATCTACTTCTACTCCTCCCTTCTCAAACCTCTCCCCTTAAACTCCTCACACACCCCTCTCTACCCCTCCTCCATACCTACTTTACTTCCATACCTGCATATAACTCAATTACTTACGCACCCATTAAAATGAATAAACCACACTCTACTGTTCACTTCCAACTACTACTCATTATTGTACTACTTCCACCCCTTACTGTTGCCTACATACTCTCCTCCTATGAAACTCCATTACTTCCATACTTTCACCACCCTAACAAACAAACCAGATCGTTATATCTACCCATCCATCCTCTCTAACCATGCCAACATAACAACTACTCCTAGTTACCTACTAGCAAAATATCACAGAATACACCACATTAGATATTAACAACCTCAATCCCATGAAATCCCTACTCACAAATAGTATGGACTAGGGAGTTTGCTATCTCAAACAACTCCACTTATTAAAAGATGGAGACATTCACCCAAACCCAGGGCCATTAACAAACCCAGTCTCTCTCCCCAACCCCAACCAATCCACTAATTGTTTCATCACTAGACAATCTAATTCACTCCTTGTAGCTCACCTTTAATATTTGAAGCATTAATAATAAAATAGCTCAACTCCATGCCCTCTTAGATGTCTACTTCTTAGACATTCTTTGTTTAACAGAAACCTGGCTAAAACCTACAACTAAAGATAATTAAGTCATCCCACCAGGGTACAATATTGTAAGATTCGACCTTGTAACCAAAAAGGGTGGGGGTGCTATTCTATATAAATCAGAATTACAGTTAACTACTTATGACACTAAACCACCTCCAAATACCAATGCAGAAATTCTCATATCCAAACTTGAACTTAACAAAGCCAAAGCTATCTATATTATTTGTATTTATCTCCCTCCTGGTAACAACAATACCACCATGGAAAATATCCTATGCTGGTCATCTCAACACCTGCCCCAAGAAACTATAATCCTTGTTGATATAAACATTGATTGGAATTGCTGTAATAGCAGCCACCCTACCACCCACACTAACCTTCACGGTTTCTCCCAAACCATCACCTCCCCCACCAGGATAAACACAACAAGAAAGAAAGCACATTAGACTTGATTCTTATAAACAACCATCCCCAAACATATGAATCCGGAACCCTTCGTGATGATATAAGTAACTACTTACTTGCCTATATCATCAGGCACAAATCCTATTCTCCCATTCCTACCACTGTCAGGAATATCAGATCCAAAAAGAACTTCAACCCTGACCTCTTCCAAAAGGAACTTAGAGCATGCAACTGGTCTCCCTTAAATTACCTCCCTCTAGAAGTAGCAGTCCAATACTTTAATTCAAATTTTTTAGCAATTCATGATCACCATGCCCCAACCCGCGCAATCAGATTCAAGACCAAATCTGCCCCTTGGCTTTCAAAAGAAACAAAACAGAAAATGAATCTCAGAAATAAATACTGGGCTAAATGGAGAATGACCAAAAATCCTGTTGACCAACAAATTTTCATAGAATTAAGAAATAACACTAAGAAAGCTATAGTATCAGATAAAAGAAACACTACCTTCAATTTCAGAAGGCTAACCATAATAACCCACAAAAGTTCTGGGTGAGCGTCAACCAGTTACTACATCCAGGTCAATCCAGTACACCAAACCCACAAAATACTGACTAAAAAAATCCCATGTATACTGCCAATGCCTTCAATTCCTTTTTTACTGACTCTTTCCAAACACTAGCCAGTCAATTATCATCTGGTAAGTTTACTTTACCTACCTACAACAAAACTCCACCCCCACCATTTCTTCACCAACCAGTCCCAACAACCCATATTCTTGCCCTAATCCAAAAATTGAAACCATGCTCTCCTTGAGCAGACCAAATACCTGCTGAATACCTACAGAAATCTGCCATATTGATTGCTTACCACCATCTCCATTCTTATCAATAGAACTATTAGTGAAGGCCACATCCCTAGTATCTGGAAAGTCTCCCATATTATCCCCCTCCACAAAGGTGGCAACTCAACCGAATTCTCCAATTATCGTCCCATAGCTGCTCTTTCCCTTTTGGCAAAGATCATGGAGAAATGCATACATAGACAGTTACTAGACCACCTAATCCACAATAACTTGCTCTCTATCTGTCAACAAGGTTTCAGACCTTCCCATAACACTACCACACTGCCTGTGTAATTCCTTGATGAGGTTAATTTCCCATGCTGTGGAAGGAACCTCTCTTGCAGCCTGTTCAGACATAGCCCTCAGGAGATATGCCTGGATAAAGCTATGTGGGTTTGCTGACCCCTTTAAAGTGTCATTCATTAATGCCCCCTTCGGTCCCTCTTTGTTTGGGCCGTCAGTTAAAGAAACTCTTACCTGCAATGAGCAGGAAGGCAAGACCGTGTATTTATAGGTTCATAGGTGTGTACTAGGCTAATGGCCCTGGAGCCTTTACAAACCTAGCCCATAAATGTGCCCTGGCATTGTGCCACCTGATGTTAGTTCCCAGTGCTTCTATCAAGTAGAGCCACTGGAGTGATCCCCAGGGTGAACTTTCTGTTACCCATCCACTCATCAAGATTTCTCTTGAACAGGGACAGCGAGGTGCTTGTGTGGGAAGTCTATTCCAGAGCATTTGCAGTCTCTGGGTGAGGAACCTGTCCCTCCAGCATGTTCTGTTGATTGTGGGGTTGAGGTCTCTGGAGCATGTGGTGCAGAGGTATTGGTATTTCTTTAGATGTAGCATTTCTAACAGAGCTGGGTCAGACATGGCTTTGTAAGTCAAGCAAAGATTGCCTCTAAGCAGATGATATGAGACAGAGAATAGCTGGAGTCTTTTGAGTCTGTCCGTGTAGGACATGTGTTTAATGCCTAGGATCCTCTTCATGAGGTACTTCTGTGACCTCTCCAGCTGTTGCAGGTGTCTAGTAAAGTACATGCCAAACTGGGCATTTATACTTGATGACTGGCCTAATGAGGGAAGAGTAGAGAGAGGCGATGACCTCTTTCTTCCTGGATGCAAAACCCTTGGTAATGAGATGTGCCACATAGAAGGACTTTCTGACCACAGTGGCAATGTGGTGGTTGAAGGAGAGGTTGCTGTTAACCTGCGTGCCCAGATCTCTTATAATGCCTTCAATTTTCAGTGGGCTCCCATTGATGTGGTAATTAGTGGAAACTGAGTTTTTACCAAAGGGGATGATGACCCATTTTTTTGTCATTAAGCTTAAGGCCATGGTTTCGACACCAGTCATTGGTCTCAGTGAGTCCTTTTTGTAGGATGACTGCATAACTTGGGGAGTTAATAATGGCTCTCAGCTTGCAGTTTTCTGAAAAACTGGTCAGCCAGAGTCCTTTTGTGTTAGCTTAGACTTCTGAGAAGTAGATGCCAAACGGGAGAGGACCCAGGATCGATCCCTGTGGGTCTCCACTTGTGACTGGTCTGCAGTCTGACTTGGAGTCTACTACTTTCACACTGTGTGTTCCATCTGTGAGCCAATTTGCAACCCACCTAGTGATATAGGGGATGATTGCTAGTTTGGTGAGTTTATCAATAATTCCTGAGTGAGGAATGGTATCAAAGGCCTTGACCAGATCAAGGTAGGCTGTATGCACTGCCTTACCTTCATCCACAGCACTGGTGACAGACTCAGAGAAGTCAACCAGGTTGAGCAGGCATGATCTCCCTTTCACAAAGCCAAATTACATGGGGTCTAGAGTTTGGAGATTTCCTATATCTTTGTTAATCAGGTCCATGATGATGTGCTCCGTAGCTTTACATATCAGACTCTTCAGGCTAATGGGGTGAATTCCTAGGGTCTGTAGTTGCTACCCCTTTATGGAGAGGGATGACTAGCAGTGCGCCATTCGGTAGGGACAAAGCCTGAGGTGAGGCTGTAACTGAACAGGACACACAGATGTGGTGCCAGTTCACTTTGTAGTTCATCTAAAACACAGCTAGGGATATTATCGGGTCTCATGGAAACTGTATTCTTGGCCTTGGCCAATGCAGCTTTAACCTGTGCTGCAGTAATGCTGGGTGCCTGGCATTCTTCCGGTATTGTGATTGGTCCTTTGGGGGGGGGGGGTAAAGTTGGCACTGAATCTGTTGGCCAGTATGTTGGCTCAGTATAGGAGGGTACCATTGTGCAGTAACTCTGAGCAAATCTGGGTATTGCCGTGGAGGTTCTTGGTTATAGAAGGCTTTGTGATTGTTTTTAGTGTCTGAAATTCTACCTTCATATCTGGCTTCAGAGGATTTGATGAGGGATCTCAACTTTTTGTTGAGGCTAATAAAGTATCTGATGTTGTAAATCTTCATTCATTCATTCATTCCTTACTGACTTCAGTTCCGTCCTCTGAACCGACACTATCGGTACCAAGCTCACGCCAGCCAAAAACTCTCAGCTAAGACCCACCCGCAGTGCCCTTCTCATAGTCTCTTCAGATCTCGTTTGCCGTGTTCCTCGTCAGACATGCCAAGCCTTCTCTCTAGCGAAGTGTAGCTTTTTTTGTGTTTTTTTTTTTTTTTTCTAGTTTTAGCTGTCTATAGCCATTTTTTTCGTCAAAGGTTGTTTCTCATTTCTACATCCCTTATTTCCTGACTAGACCCTACCCACTACCTTGGTAGTTCTTAAGTACCATAGTTTGTACTGCTCCCTCTTCCCTACCTAGTAGGCCCCACTCTTACGTTTTTGGTATTTCTTAGTAGCATTGTCTCCTTTCCTAGCCATCTGTAAAAAAAAAAAAAAAAAAATGTTTTTGCTATCCCTTTATCTTCTTGTTTGTTTGGTAGTAATAGTGTGTTATAATATCTGATAAGGCTAAGCTCGGGTTCAAGCAATGTGATAAGCGCGGGCGTAAGATGCCCAACTCCAGCGGTCATGCCCGGTGTGTTTGTTTGGGCGTTGACCACATTAAGGTTTCTTGTGGCATTTTTTCTAGCTTCAGCAACCGTACGTTGGCTGAACGCAAGAACAAGCTTATTCTGAAGGGTATGCTGAAAACACCCTTCGCGGAGGCTCTTTCTGGGATGGAAGTCTCACCACTTCCTAAGTATAAGGATGTGAAAAAGCATAGAGAGAAATGGAGTCTCTTGGTTCCGACATCCCCGTCCTCCTCGGAACCGAGTTGACACCGGGCTTCTGTCTTGCCGTCAGCGCAGACAGCTTCGGCACCAGGGTCCCTGTCTTCTCCCTCGGTGGCCGTCCTTGATTATGACTCGATTCCTTCCACTGTACCAGCATCGGCACCATCCCCCTTGGTGCCGACTTTGATTATGACACAGGCTCTGACCACTGTACCTGCATCGGCACCATCCCTGGCTCCACCTATAATGACACCTACAGTTCCGAAGATCGAACATCTTGCCAGAACCTAGGTATTCTCCCTCTTATGACCCCTTTTTGGGACAGCAATTTAGTCCATTTCTTGAGTGACCAGAATCTCCATCGGCAGCTTCCTTCAGATCCACCGGGAGTCTTTCAGAACAAGATGTAGTGAGAGTTGTGGTCCAGCTTTTGGCAGCTAGAAGATTACCGACACTGACTAGGTCTTCCCTCCTTGGAACGGAAGCTCTCCTGGCGTATACACCTGTCTATCCTCCTCCGACCACCTCCCAGGTCTCTGAGACTTTGGTACCGATGCCCATCTTGGTGCATTCTGTCTTGGTTCTGACAGTGGAGGCTTCCATGTCAGTACAGATTTACTCTTGGTGCCACGGCTCCTTTGGAACTGGCGTGCCCTTGGGCCTTGGGGCAGTGATTGGGCTGTCTGCACCATGGCACCTAGTTCGGTGCCAGTTTTTTCTGTGGTGCCGTCTATGGCCACGGCTCTCCTGGCAGCTACTGGTCCTCTTGGCGCTCCTCACCTGGAGGTAGGTACCTAGGGGGCAGGGTGTGACCCCAGTTCTGAGGTCGTCCTTTCTTGGTTCCGGGCTCCCATCCCTCCTTGGGCGGGTCTGGTTTTCCAGGTAATGGAGAGGGTTCTTGCTTCAACAGGCTCGCAGTTGGCACCATTGGCATCAGAACCAGAACCCCCCTCTAGCATGCAGCTGTCCCAATCTCCTACTCTGGGATCTCGAGCATGGGAGTCGCAAGACTTTCCCTTGAAGGGAAACCTTTTCCACTGTTTATCCCCTGAACAGGGAATCCTTAGGCTATGGACAGACTGGGGAAGTGAACCTACGCTTCTGCGACCTTTGCTATTTTGTCGCTGAATTACCTGGCACACTTTACTGTCCTCCAAAGAGACCTAATCTCAGAAATGTCTGCCTTTTTGGTGGGGGGGGGGTGCTGTCTGAGGAGATGCGTGATATGTTGCCTCCCAGCTAGCTACCCTAGAATCCATCTCGAGCTCCTTGATGCGCTTGATTTCGATGCGCTTGATTTCTCACACTACCGAGGGGACAGCTTGAGCAGCCACATCGGGCATAGTCTTGAGACGCCATGCTTGGATGCGTTTGTTTGTATGATTTCACGGACCCTTTCAAATCTTCCTTTAACACACCCATTGACAAATCTTCCCTTTTTGGTCCCATAGTAAGAGTCACACTATCGCATAGTGAGAAAGATGGAAAGACCTTGTCTGCTATGGGCATACTTTTTTCCACCCCACCCCCCCAGAGATCCTTCTCCAGGAATCAGAGGGGAGGAAAATTGTGGTTCAAGAAGTCCTGAGGATTTTTTTGTGACACTCCTGATGAGCAGTCCCCCTGGGGCAGAGGGGGAAACTCATCCGGAAGATGTCCCTTTCGGGGCAGAGGAGGCTCGCGCAACCAGGACCCTAGGGATTCCTTCTCTGGCCGACCCTTCCGGCACTCCTGAACAGTGGCCCGAATTCTTTCCTCTGGAAGCAGTTGGGGGTCGATTCTGTCTGCACCTACAGGCCTGGCAGCTCATAACAACGGATGTGTGGGTGCAGAGAATAATATCCAGAGGCTATCCTATCCCATTCGACCTCACTCACAGACCCGTAAAATGAATCCCCGATATTCCACCCAGTCCAAAGGAGGCTGCAGCCTTAGTAATTGAAAAGCTGCTAAGAAAAACTCATCCAACCAGTCCCACCAGACCAAAAAGGATCCGGGTTCTACTCTAGGTTCTTTTTAGTGCCAAAAAAGACAGAGGACTGGAGACCAGTTCTGGATCTCCGCTTACTAAACAAATTCATCAAACCTCAAATTCCGGATGGTCATGGTGCAGTCCATTCTCCCCTTTCTGGAGAAGGACAACTGGATGTGCTCTATAGACCTCCAGGATGTGTATTACCACATAAAGATGGACAAATGCTTCCGGAGATTTCTCTGATGTTCTTCATCTCACATTGCTGCAGTCCTTACACTTGGGGTATACCGCTGTCCTCGGTCGGCCCGAATACCAAAGTATATGGCTGACGTCGGTCAAGGTGCATTAAACTGACGCCAGGACGTCAGGGTATAAATGCGCATGACCGACGTCATATCCGATGCAGAAGCAGCGTGGTTTCTGAGATTTTGAGTTTCAGACCGAATCAAAGTTGGCTAAGTACCCGTTAATATTTTTTTTTCTTGCCTCAGTATTTTACCGGATGTCAGAAAAAGTAAATAACTGTATTTCTTGTGGGAAGCAGATACCACATAGGGATTACCATAACTTGTGTATACCTTGTTTAGGGCCTGAGCACGACGTTGTTGGGTGTCCCTCTTGTGCTAGGTTTAACAAACGTACTATAAAGAGGAGATTAGATTGTGCCAGGTTAGTCTTGAGCGGTGCAACTACAAAATGCCGTCGGATGCTCCGGCGCCCGCTTCGTCGAAGCGCAAGGACAAACCACCTAGGCCTAGGTTAGAAGAACCGTCCGTCCCGGACGTCGGTTCTTTAGAAGGCTCGGTAGAGCCGGAGGTTCAAACAAGTTTCTTTAGAGTCCCAGGGAGAGACTTTATTATTACAGGATGTGTCTTCTCAGGAGGTAGACCAGGCTGAAGGGGCTTCTCAGGTAACTGTCCTCCCCTCACTGCCTAAAGTGGTTAGGCCTTCCCCTACTGTTCCCAAGGCTTCTTCCAGGGGCAGGCCAGGTTTAGCTTCAGCAGGTGTCTCTCCTAGTACTTCAGGCCCTGTGCCCAAGAGACATATGCTTAGGATGGCTGAAGATTTAATTACTCTGATTAGGGGTTCTATGCCCCCTCCTGACAAAAGGCCTAGGGTGGATCCTGAACTTGGGAATTTTGAGCAGGATTCTGATACTTCAGTCTTGGCTGAAGATTTGCAGGAGTTTTCTCCTTATTCTGATTCTGATGTGGATGACACTACTCCTACTGCTTCTCCTCCTGAGGATTTTTCATTCTCAGAGACTCTCCATTCCATGAGGGAGCATTTTAAATGGGAAGGTCAGGATTTCTCTGATTCCAGGAAAAGACTTAGGGAATTTTTGTTTTTACCCCAGCATAGGCCTTTAGCTATACCTCCTGTTCTTACTGTGGTGGAAGATGTTTTTACAGAGGCTTCTCTTAATCCTGACTCTTTACCTCCCGCTCCTGTTAAGCCGGACAGGTACTATAGGGTGCCTGAAGCTCATAAGTATCTTTTTAAAAGCCCTAGGGCTGATCCAGAGACTGTTACTCAGGGACCTAAAGGAGTTAAGGCTACTGTTGTTAAAAATCCGGTTCCTCCGGATAAAGAGGCCAGGGCTTTAGACAGATGGGGAAAGAAAGTTTATACTTCTTCAACTTTAGCCATGAGGGCTTTGAATTGTCAATTCCACATGCTGAGATATCAAAACTATCTTCTTTCACAATTAAAGTCTAAGGTAGATGCTCTGGCAGAAGGTATTGAATGTAAGGAGTTACAAGATCTAGTGCATGTTTCTGAACAGGTGGGTAAGCATTCCTTACAATGTGGTTTTGATGCTGTACAGGCCTCTTCGAGGGTGGCTGCCACTGGTTCTGTCCCTAGCACGCCTGGCTAAGGGATCAGAATTTAGCTGAGCATGTTAAGACAAGGATCTTGGATGCCCCTTTGCAATCTGATGTGTTGTTTGGTGCTCCTGTTGAAGCAGTTTTAAAGAAAATGGAAGACAAAGCTAAGTGTATGCACACTGTTAAAGACTTTTTACAGGTTCAGCCTCCAAAGTTTAGTAGAAATTGGCCAAGCAAGGGGTGGACATATCCTTCTTATGATTCCCAGTCTAGGGGTAGGTCTAGGCGTGGTAGGGGCAGAGCTCAGGGCTCTTTTAGATCCAGGACAGGGGGCTCACCTGCACAGTCTTCGGTGAGGGCAGGGGTCAGCCCTTTCAGACAGACCCAATGACCTACCTTTTCAACTGCCAGAACCTTCCGTCTGGCAGCACCTTTGGGAGGAAGACTGACACTTTTCAAGGAGAACTGGAGTTTAATTACCCAAGACAGATGGGTATTGGATATCATTCACCACGGTTACAGATTTTATTTCCATACCTTGCCACCTTTCAAAGGCATGCCAGACATTCCTCCTCCACACAGACTAGAAGCTTACAGACAAATTTCTCTATTACTTCAGATAGGGGCCATACAACCGGTACCTATGGCAGAAAGGGGCCTAGGATTTTATTCTCGCCTATTCCTAGTGCCAAAAAAGGGGAACATGTGGAGACCAATTTTGGATTTGTCTATCCTCAACACCTTTCTGGACATTCCCAAGTTCAAGATACTGACATTACAACAGCTTTTACCTCTGCTGGGCAAAGATCACTGGATGGTAACTTTGGGTCTCAAGGTGGCTTACCTTCATGTTCCTATCACTCTAAGTTGCAGGAAGTATCTAGCTGGAAATTCTCATTATCAGTTCTCTGCATTGCCCTTTGGCTTATCTACTGCCCAGAGTATTCACAAAGTTCTGGCTCCAGTGATAGCCTTCTTCAGATTGAGAGGAATACAGATCTACCCTTATTTGGACGATTGCCTGATTCTGGCTCAAGGGAAGGACGAGCTTCTTCAGCATTTAGAATATGTGATAGCAGTGCTAAGATGCCTGGGGTATTCTGTGAACGAAACAAAGTCCAGTCTAGTACCCTCTCAAGACATGTGCTTTCTGGGTGTGAGACTGAATACAGCAACCCAGATGGCCTTTTGACCCCGGACAAACAAAAGAATCTTTCCCTTTACTTCCAACAACTATCACATCAGTCCGGGCTGACTGCAAGGACAGTCCTTCAAGCCTTAGGGTTCATGGCATCTTGTATTCTGGTGCTTCCCAATGCCAAACTGCATATGAGGAAGCTACAATGGTATCTCAAGAATCTATGGACACAGCACTGCCAGGATCTGGACACTGTCATTCAAATAATACCTTGCATCCAAAAGGAATTTTTGTGGTGGGCTCAGCAATGTCACCTAAACAAGGGACTTTCTGTGACCCGGCCAGAGGCAAGTCAGACTCTAACAACAGATGCCTCGGACAAAGCTTGGGGAGCTCATCTCAATGGAAAGTGGATACAGGACAAGTGGCCTACCAGACTACAGCATCTACATATCAACTTGAAGGAGATGTTAGCAGTCCAGTTTGCATTAATAGCTTTCAAGGAATTACTTCTTCCAGGGCAGGTGTTGATTCTAACAGACAACACAACTGTCATGTGGTACATCAACAAGCAAGGGGGAACACATTCTTACCCTCTATGCAGACAAGCAATGATTTTGTGGGACACTGCTCTCAGTTTACAACTCAATCTTCAGGCAAGGTTTCTGCCGGGAGTGCAGAACTCCTTAGCAGATGTGTTAAGCAGACAAATCATGGATCCCCACGAGTGGCAATTGGATCCTCATGTATTTCAGCAATTAAGTGTCATGGGGAACTCCAGACATAGATCTGTTCGCTTCTCCTCTAAACCACCAGCTGCCAAAGTTTTGCACAAAAAGGATACATCATGCAGCTTGGAAAGTGGATGCTCTTTCTTTCAGTTGGAAAAATCTTCATGTGTATGCCTTTCCGCCTCTTCCTCTCCTCCTAAAGGTACTTCTAAAGGTCAGACAGGACAAACCAAGAATGATCCTGATAGCTCCAGATTGGCCTCGACAGCATTGGTACCCATTACTGAGCAGTCTGGTAAGGAAACCACCTTGGCCCTTGCCTTTGATTCCACACCTGTTGTCCCAAAAGGACGGTCATCTACTCAATATCAAGCTTCACTCTCTTCATCTCACAGCATGGCATATCCTGTTTTGACTCGTAGCAGGGCTCAACTTCCTCAACAAGTTTTGAATGTGATTATGGAAGCTAGAAGACCTAGTACAAGGAAAGTGTATGCAGACAAGTGGAAGAGATTTTTGTTTTGGAGTGCAGCAAAGGATTTGGATGTTTCTGAGCCTAATTTGAGTGTGGCTCTTCAATATCTTACTGAGTTATTGGACAAAGGTTTGTCCTTCTCTTCCATTAAGATTCATGCTGCAGCAATTTCAGCTCACTATGACTGTGATCCACCTTTGTTTTCTCATCCTTTGCTCAAGCAATTTCTCAGAGGGGCAAAGAACATAAGACCTCCACGAAGAGCTCCTACTCCTGCTTGGGACCTCAATTATGTGTTGGAAAAACTCACTCTACAACCTTTTGAGCCTGCAGCTACGGCTGAGTTGAAATATTTGTCATGGAAGACTGCTTTTTTGTTGGCCATTACCTCTGCAAGAAGGGTTTCTGAATTGCAGGCCCTTATGGCGGTTGAGCCTTTCTTGATTTTCCATAAGGATAGGGTATCTTTACGTACTAACCCTTCCTTTATGCCTAAGGTGGTTTCAAGTGTGTCTTTAAACCAAACTATTCATTTACCTACCTTTTATGCAGACCCTCAAAATAAGGGAGAAAAGATTTTGCATACTTTAGATGTACACAGGCAGTTACGCTATTACTTAAACAGGACTAAGGGTTTCAGGCTGTCTCAGCAGTTGTTTGTTTTTTTTGCTTTGTGTTCTCAGGGCAAGCCTGTGTCAAAACAAACTATTTCTAAGTGGATTGGGTTTTGCATTGCCTTTTGTTATTCCCATCATGGCATGGAGATTCCAACAGGGATTAGACCTCATTCCACTAGGGCTACTGCCACTTCTACAGCTTTTCTAAGGGGGGTGGCAACTAAGGATATTTTGGAGGCAGCTACTTGGAGTTCAGTACATACTTTCTCTAAGCACTACCACCTTCCTCTCTACTCTAAATCTAGGGCTGGTTTTGCCACTGCTATTTTACAGGGCATTTTGGCGGCTCCTGCTTCTCTTTGATTTGCCATCCTCCCTTACCTCTGCTTTGGGAATCTACCCAAGTGTAAGGACTGCAGCAATGTGAGATGAAGAACATAGTGCAGTTTTGTACCTACCATAAATGTAGATGTTCGAAGATCCACATTGCTGCAGTCCAATTTACCCTCCCTCCTTCCCCTCTGTGTTTGGGGGTGGTTGTGTGGATAGGTTGGTTCTTTATTATATATTTTGTAAATGTTGTACATAGTTTGGGTGCAGGGGTGTTTAGTGTTTGGTGGTTTTTTGATTTTACCCTGTTTAGGGTCTTCTGACATCTGGGGCAAGAAAAGACTGAGGATATGACGTCGGTCATGCGCATTTATACCCTGACGTCCTGGCGTCAGTTTTATGCGCCTTGACCGACGTCAGCCATATACTTTGGTATTCGGGCCGACCGAGGACAGCGGTATACCCCAAGTGTAAGGACTGCAGCAATGTGGATCTTCGAACATCTACATTTATGGTAGGTACAAAACTGTACTTTTCCAGCTGGGAACCAATCACTACTAGTTCAGGGTACTGCCCTTTGGTCTCTCGACAGCCCCCAGAGTGTCCACCAAAGTGTATGGCAGTCATAGTAGCTCATCTCTGACTACAGTGATTCTAGGTGTTTTCATATCTAGATGATTGCCTCCTTACCACCACGACCAGGAACCTTTTCATTCTCAGTCTCTCAACACTCAAGGCCTTGCTCTTCACCTAGGTATCCCGATCAATATGGGAAAGTCAGACATGTCTCCAACAAGAGCACTGGAATTCATTGGCGTGATCTTTGACGCAACATCCTGTCAAGCTTCTCCTCTTCGTTACAGGCTTTCAAAAATACGAAACCAGATTCATATCCTCCTTCCGCAGACTTTTGTACCAGCATGCCTTGTACTACAACTATTGGGCTGTATGGCAGCAGCCATTACCTTAGTACCACTGGCAAGGTTGCACATGACACTATTACAGTGGCTCCTGTCGTCACAATTGTCGATCTTAACCCACCCACTCTACCACATGATACGCCTTACAAACCTTTGCAAGAAAGAAATGCAGTGGTGGATGAAGCCAGAAACAAATCTTTGATGTTGACCGTTCTGTCTTCCCCAGCCCAAGGCCACGGTGACCATGGATGCTTCCCTGTTAGGGTGGGGCGGAGGCATTTCCAGGGAAAGATGGTCCAAGGCACCTAGTCCCCCATGGTGGTCAATTTGCACATAAATGTCCTGGAATTGAGGGCAGTTCTCAGCGTTGCAAGTGTTCCACACATCCCTTCCTTCCTGGACCATTGCTGTTCAGTCGGACAAGATGTCAGTCGTCTGGTACATCAACAAACAAGGCAGAACCAGGTCTTACCTCCTCTGTTGGGAGGCCATGAGAATTTGTCATTGGGAGATGCTTCCAACCACTTTCTCATAGCAGCGCACATTCCCGGGAGTTCCAGTCTTATTGCAGACAGTCTGAGCAGGAACATTTTGATGCCTCACGAATGGTCCCTCAATCCGATAATAGCGACTCAGATCTTCTGCTGCTGGGGCAGGCCTTGCTGCGTCCTGTTTGCTTCACCCCTAAACGAATGCAGAAGCTACTTTGCCCTGATCACCCCCTCAGGGGGCATCACCGAGGGATGCTCTGATGCACGATTCGCCTCCGGGTCTATTGTATGCCTTTCTCCAGTTTCCCCTCATCCCGAAATTTCTGCAGAAAGCTCAAAGGTTGAGAAGCAAAGTGATCCTCATTTCCCCTTATTGGCCCAGTCAAGTCTTGTTCCCATTCTGGCCTCACCTGATTCACACCCATGGATCAATCTCAAGGACTGCTGTCTCATCCTCAGAGACTGATTCACCCCCATTCTCCACAGTCTCAAGCTCACAGCTTGGTTTCTCTACTTCCGGTGATTGCCAGGCTGCCTGATATTTCATCCCCTGTTCGTGAGATCCTTCTGGCTTCGCACAAATCATCCACCAGAAAAATCTATTTCAGTAAGTGGATTAGGTTCTCTAGATAGGCCAAAGAACATAACATAGACCCCTTTTTCATGCTTATTCAGAAGATCCTACAAAACCTCGCTACCTGTTGTATGCAGGAGCTTCAGCATCGACAATTAGTGCATTTAGTAGCTATTGCAAATTTTCACAATGGAATTGACAATTCATCTGTTATGTCACACCGACTGTGCAAAACCTTCATGAAAGGAGTATTGCATATTAAACCTCCTGTCAAGCCTCCTATAGAGCCTCGGGATTTGACTTTGGTGCTACAGTCATTAACAAGTCCTCCTTTCGAGCCTTCTAACTCCTGTGATATTAAATTTTTACTCTACTTCTAGTAGCCCTTACCTCAGCGAGAAGAGTATCTGAGTTGCAGACCTTGAGAGTCAAGAGACCATGCTTGATTTTTCAAGGTTATTTCTTGGTTTTCCATTAACCAATCTATTGACCTACCGGTTTTCCTTTTCCCACCATTCAAATAGAGGAAAATACCTTCTGCATACCCTTGATGTTCATAGGCAACTTCGTTTCTATTTGGACAGAACTAAGTCTTTCAGAAAAAACATCATTTAATTGTGGCTTTTGCAGGACCCAGAATGGGTAAGCCTGTTTCCAAAATGATTTTATCTTCTTGGCTCAGAAATGCCATTACTTTCATCTACCATCAGAACAAAGTGTCCTTGCCTTCCAGAATAAAGGCTCACTCTACTCGATCGATAGCTACCTCAGTGGCCTTTCATTCCAGAGTCTCTATGGATATCTGCGCAGCAGCCACTTGGGCAAGACCTCTTATCATTTTTATTTTTTATTTATTTTATTTTACATTTGTTGACCGGGATAGTCCGACTGGACACATGTCCGTTTTCAGCGGAGGCCCGGGGAGAAAAGCTCCAATCTTACAAAGTAGATGACAACAATATATGACAGATATATACGGTTATAGATTATACATTTCATACATAGATGGAAGAAAAAAGATTACAAATTCAATAATAATTGTAGAGAAGAAGACAAGACCTTATCACTCATTACAAATTGGATTTGGCCTCCAGGGGATGAGCATCTTTTGGTTCTTTGGTGCTCAGGAATGTCCTTCCTTAGAGCCACCCAAGACTCAAGTATCTGGGGACTCGGTCCTATCAGTAAGGAATGAATATGAAGATTTACAATATCAGATAAAGAAGTTATGTCGTACCATAACATTCCATCTGTGTTGTAGATCTTTCATTCATTCATTACTTCCCACCCTCCTTCCCCCTGCCTGGACACCTGGTGGACTTTAGGATTAGGGTATCTGCTCAGACAGAGCCTCCTCCTGTCACTATTATTATATCTATACTGTAAGGATTGGCAGACTTGATCTGAAGAGACTGAGAGGGGCATCGTGGGTAGGTCTTAGCTGAGAGTTTTTGGCTGGAGTGAGCTTGGTACCAGCCATGTCTGTTCCGAGGACTGAACTAAAGTCCTATCAGTAATGAATGAAGATCTACAACACAGATGGAACGTTATGGTAAGACATAACTTCTTTTTTTCCACTCTTGGGACTTTCTACAACAGAAGGAAGAAACTGTTGCAGAAAAAGGTGAGTTTATTAATGGCAGGGAACCACCAGATTAGCTTCCCTTTTCTGGAGGAGAGAGTCTTTGTTCTGTTGGGTATGGCCAGTTCCATGCATTTATGTACGTGTTCGTACACTGCACTGGTGTATGATTCGGCAGTCATGCAGCTATTTTCCATTGGCATGGATGCTGTGAAGTTAGCTACCTCTGTTTTTAGGAGCCCAAAGTCAGCTTTGGAGAATTTTTTCAAGGTAGTTACCTATGCGGGGGGGGGGGTGGATTTCCATGGTAATTAGTTTATGGTCAGATCTGACCAGGGATGGCTTGACTACTGGTGTAGAGCAACGGTCGCTCTTTTTAGCAATAACCAGGTCAAGGATGATGCTTCCTCTAGTGGGGGTCAGAATGAGCTGGTCCAAGGCATTGGAATTGATGAATTCCAGGAAGCGTTGGGGTCAGTGTATTGGTGCTTGAGTAGTTTTTCCAGTTGGAGGGTACAGTTGATGGAGGGGTAGTTGACGTCTCCTAGTATGAGTGTGTTGGGTTGGACCTTGATAGATTCTAGGGTGCTTAGGAACATGGAGAGAGAGCCTAGGGACATGGTTGAGGACCTATAGCAGGCTATGACCTGGATCGCCATGTTGCCCAATGTTAGTTGTACCTTAAGTATCTCTCAGTTGCGTTATGCTGGGCTACTAGTCTGGAGATGTGCATATCCTTTATGAATATGGAAACGCCACCGCCTTTGAAGGTATGGTCCATGTTTCGGGCGAAAGGTGTGGAATGAGTTGTAGCCTGGTAGCGAAGGGGTACTTTCTGCTGCTTTAAACCAGGTCTTCGTTACAGCACAAATATCGATGTTCTCCATTTTGAGGAGTGCTTCAAGCGAGTGCATCTTGAGATTTAGACTTCTAGTGTTGAGCAGCATGACCCTCAGATTGCATTTATTTATAGCTGTTATGGTGGTAATTTGGTCTTTGGAACACTGCCTAAAAAAACACTACAGGAGTGGCAAGAGCCTTTGCCAGTACCTGGAACCCCACGGTTGATAGATGCAGGCCATCTCTGGCAAAGCATTGACGTCTGTCACTTATGTCCTCCCAAGCAGACAGATACTGGATCCCCTTAGAATGACACCAGAAACTTGAAGTCAGTCATTTTTTGTTTGTATTGAGGTATCATTCTGAGTGACAGTAGGATACTGCTCAGGGCTAGGGTCATACCTGCCTGGGCCACATAATCCAAGAGCCCCTCCATGTCTCTTTTCATGTAGTCCAGGGAGGTGCATCTTGGGTCATTCACTCTAACATGGATAATGAGAGTCATACTTGTACTTGTTGTGGAGTGACCTGAGTGTGTGTGTTATGGGTTGGATTCTGGCACTTGATAGCTGACTGTTACCTTCTCCTTATTCAACATAGTGAGTAGGGCATCTGTGTGCCACACTATTGAGTCACCTATGATTAGTGTATTGGGTAAGTTGTTTAGCCTTAGGGGCTTACTTTGAGGGGCACACTGTGAAGGTGAGGTATGTGTCCTGTGGTCTGTGCTGTGTTATGGTGGTTGAGTGTGTTTCTGTCTTGGAGGTCTCTGGTGTTTGGGTACATTTCTATTGAGAGCCTCCGCAAAGGTGGGTATGTGGTTAGTGTTTTTATGTGAGAGATGCGATGGTGGGTGATCCATGTGGTGTGGTGCAAGTGTTGACCTTCTCCTCTTGACCAGCTAGTCCAGTCTTGACTGGAGAGTGCATAGCTTCCAATTTGGTAATGCAAGTGCATCTCTCACAAGTCTGAGTGTTGGGAGGTAAGAGGAGAGAGTTGCCTGTGTACATGAGGCAGTTGCTACACTGTTGTAGGGATCATGTTTTCTTCCCTCCCAGCATCAACAGAATGGGAAGATGTGGTTCCATAAGTATATACACACTTGAATTTGTTTTGAAAAACAATTTCATCTACTTTAACATGAAATATATGTGCAACATTAGGGGGTGGCAATGTGTTCTTCTTGTGGGGGCCTGTATGCAAATATTGTTGTCACCCAATGGGAAAAAAAGTTTTTGTTCAACAGTCCAATGTTTAGTCATGTAAAATGTTGCACTCTGTTCCTGGATGACATTTTTGTTTTGTGGGATGGACTCCCAGAACACATCGATGAATTCATTTCTTATATGGATTCTACTACTACATTTTACACATAATTATAGTATGGACCAGTTGCCCTTTCTAGATGTTCTTCTCTCTAAAGATTATACAAACAATGTTTGTTTCAAAAATATATAGAAAGGAAACCTACTCCAACTCCCTACTCCATTACTCAAGTACACATCTACTGAAACAGAAAAAAGCCATTGTAAAGGGGCAATTTGTTAGGGCAGGCCCTAATGGTTTCAGTCATGTATGATTTTCTCAGTGAATGTGACCACTTGAAATCCATGTTTTCAAGGAGAGGCTGTCCGTAAAAATATATTACTGATATTATGTTGGAAGTAGTAAATAAAAGGGAGAGAGGTCATTTTAGTCCATTACTATCAGATATTGACACCAGCTTCACCAGTGTCAACAACTCCACTCAGTGCTTAAATGTGGAGAACCAAGAAATAGAAAGGGACTATAACACTTCTTTCATTACCATATACACTGACAGTTATATGTTAAGAAAAATCTTAGAAAATAATTGGTCCATACTAAATCATGAAAAAGCCATTAGACCATTTATTGATTCCGATCCTGCCATAGTATTTAAGAAGGGCAGAACTTAAAGAATATATTTGAGATGAAACCAAAGGGAATTAATAATATTGGGCACGTGAAAAAGTGTGCCATGTGCAACTAATGTTAACACATTAAGGAAGGCAGCACTTTTCTGATAACATTCAAGTAAAACTTCATCAAAAATACAATTGTGGATCTGAAAGGATTATTTATTGTGCTCTATGTTATTGTTGTAGCTGTTTTTATTTTGGAAAAACAGACTGCAAATTAAAAAAAAACGTATCTATGAGCATTTGTATGACATAAAATCAGAAAAAAGATACAAATGCACTTAGCAAGCACATAATGTAAAATACTGATCATTCTTTTCATTTTACTGATACTGATGATATTAAAACAGAACCTCGAGGTGGAGCCTGGTCTCTCTTACTAGAAAAGAGGGAGCTTTACTGGCAACTGCGTCTTAATGCATCTAGTTGGCCGGGCTTAATTTATCAGCGCTCTCTTAAAATTAAAAGCCCTAGAAAGATGGCACTTTTTTAAATTATTTATTCATTATTTATGTATTTTTACGAGAGTTTTTTTTTATCATCTATGTATTCCATCTTGTACAGATTTTATATGTTACATATGTAATAGTCTTTCACATGTCTTTTCCTTTAAGGGGGTGTGTCAGTTTAGATGTATTAATTGTTTAATGATTTTTTTTACCCAGTTTTTCTGTACTATATAAGTAGATTCTGCAATTTAAATTTATTATCTGATGAAGTTCTGAAGTGGTCAGGACAAAAGCGCTCATCATTTGTTTTATTCTTTTCAATAAACTCCAGTATTGGTTTTATTGAATTTGGCCTGAATAGGTGCATTTATTTACTGTGGAGTGGTTCATCCTTCTGTTCCTACTTGGCACTTTTGTGTTTTGCAGCATTTTTTTCTTGTTTTTTGTAGTGGTTCCGTAAGTCTCAAGGGTCTTTTCTGGATTCACAGGATGGATCCTCTTCTAGAGGGAGAGGATTTAATGGTCGACAGAAGGAGAGGGGGGTCCACAAAACTTAGGGCTTTAGAGAACCCTTTTCTGACAGGCCCTATCAGCGCTCCTGAGTTGCTGCCCTACTATCCTACTTTGGAGGCAGTCGGGGGCAGACTTTGTTACAAACAAATGCCTGGATGAACATAACAAATGACACAAGCGTGCTAAATATAATTTCCAGAAGTTACTATATTCCATTTCCCATCCTCCCCTCAGTTCCAGAGATATCTTCCTGATTTACCACCCAGTCAGGAGGAGAAAGCCTTCGTCGGGGTTGGAAAACTTCTAGAAAAAGGAGTCGTCCAGGAGGTCCTCCTTTTTGGTTTGGTTGGGAACTTGCGCTTCTTTTTGGTGCCGAAGAAAATCTGAGATCTTTGACTGATATTGGACCTGAGCAGTCTGAATTTGCATGTAAAGAAATCGAAGTTCCACATGGTTTTACGGTACATTCCATTCTGCCACTTCTATGCAGGGACAATTGGATGTGCTCTATAGATCTCCAGGACGTGTACTATCGTATCAGGAGAGAAAGGTGCTCCAGGAGACATCTGCGCTCTTTCTCTTCTGGCTGGGAGCCAATCATTACCAATTCAGAGGACTGCCCTTTTGTCTCACCACTGCCCCCCAGGTGTTCACGAAATGCATGACAGTGGTTGCAGCCCACCTCCATCTGCTGGGATTCCAGATATTTCCATATTTAGACGATTGGCTCCTGACGGCACCTACAAGACATCAACTGCTTCAAGCCATTCAGGTTATGCTACAGCTTTTCACTTGCCTGAGAATTGCAGTGAATCTGGTGAAAGCAAAGATGTCTGTCATACAGGACATAGAGTTCATAGGAACGCAGTTGAACACAACTACACAGATAGCTGCTCTACCTCCACAGGGAATAAGATCTTTGAGACAGCAGGTTCAGCTGTTACTAGACACTTCAACACCAACTCGGCTGGTCCTCATGGTCCTAGGGTCCATGTCAGCTGCCATTCTGCTGATCCCTCTAACCAGGTTCTTCATGCCAGTGGTCTATTCTGTTCCATCCATTGTCAACCCCATTCAGGCTAACTCTGATTTGCAGTAGTGGATTCATACAGACCTCTGTCTCTCCAGACCCTTCCTCCACCTATAGCCACAGTGACCATGGACGCTTCACTGTTGTAGTGTGGGGGGGGGTATTTCCAGGGAAAGATGATCCAAGGCACGTGGTCCATGACAGAGACCAAGCTGCTCATAAATGTACTGGAGATGAGGGCGATTCTTCTGATGTAGCAAGCCTTTCAGGACTGCCTTCCTCTGGGAAAAATTGCAATTCTTAGAGACAATATGTCAGTTGGGTACATCAACAAGCAAGGTGGAACCTGATCATAAACAGTTGTGTAGGGAGGCCATGAGGGTTTGGGAATGGGCGATCTCCTCAAACTGCTTTCTCATTGTAATGCACAATCCAGGAGAGTCCAGCGTTCTGGGGGACAGACTGAGCAGATCGATCATAAGTCAACGCGAATGGTTCCTGAATCAATCGGTAGTGAATTAAATATTCAGGTGTTGACACCAGCCTTGCTGCAACCTTTTTGCCTGTCCCTGAACAAGTACAGCAAGTACTTAAGTACTTTGCTCTGATCTCCCCTTGTGGGATTCTCCCTGTGACGCTGTAGTCCACGATTGGCCCCCTGGGTCTTCTGTATGCTTATCTTTCAATTCTCCTGATACCCAAAGGCTTACAGAAAGCCGGTAGGTTGAAGACCAGTCTAATCCTCATTGCCCCTTACTGGTCTTGTCGGGTATGGTTCCTCTTCCTGCGGTCTCGCAGCAAATATCCTGCATAGATACCGGATCCCAGGCAGGATCTGATTTCCCATCTGTCAGAATGTCAGATCCCCACTCTCCGCTCCCCGATACTAACCACTTGCTTTTTCCACTTCCAGTGGATCTGTAAAAGTACAGACTGGCCTCCCCTATTTGAGAAATTATTCTTGCCTCTCAGAAGTCTTCCACCAAGAAAGTAATATCATAGTAAATAGGAAGAGATTTTCCATTTGGGCATTACAGCGGAATATTGATCACTTTTCTGCTTCTGTTTTGGATATTCTTATGTTTTTCATTCGCATTTTCAGCACTGAGGTAGTTTTTCCACTATAAAGCTACAATTAGCGGCTATCACGAATTTTCATGTAGGGAAGGGCAACAATGTCTCATCTTCCCTCTCCACTTCTAGACTATGCAGGGCTTTCATGAAAGGAGTCTTTCATCTCAGACCTGCAATAAAAGACCCATTCCCTCCCTGGGATCTCACTGTGGTACTTGGGGCCTTACTCAGAGACCCTTTTGAACCTGCTAGGTCATGTGATTTAAAATTCTTGTCCTGGAAGACCGTCTTTCTAGTGGCCGTTACCTCAGCAAGAAGTGTCATAAATACAAGCTCCATCTTCTCAGCCACATTACATTACTTTCTTCAAAGATAGTCTCTCTTTCAGAACGAATCCTTCATTCGTACCAAAGGTTGCCATGGAGACTAATATTAATCAGACCATTCACTTGCCTGTATTCTTCCCTAATTATTCCAGTAAGGGTGAATATATGCTGCATTTGCTGGATGTACATAGACATTTGTATTTCTGTTTACATAGAACTAAACCTCACAGGACATCTGAACAATTGTTTGTCGCCTGTCTGAACAATTTATCTCCTTTTCACCGAATAAATTAGACCAGGCCGTATCCAAGATTATTTTAGCCACATGGATTACTGATTGTATTTTTACAATTTATGATTTACTTTCAGCAGGGCATACAACTTTCCCATCCTGTTAGAGCTCATTCTACAAGGTCCATGTCTACCTTGTCTGCTTTTTCTGCAAGAACTCCTACTGACGAAATTTGTTCAGCAGCAACCTGGTCCAGCTGTCATACTCTTGTGTCTCACTGGCCATTATTTCCAGAAACAGAACATTCTTTGATTCCACGGTGCTCAGGAATATCCTTCCTTGAGGGCTACCCAGGGTTTACGTAGCTGGGGACTCTGACTCAGTGGTGATGCATAATGGACAACATATCTGCTTACCATAACTTGTCTTCTGTGTAGTCCAATTTTCGTTCTACATCACATCCCACCCTCCTTCCCCCATCCTAATTCATCTGAGCGCAATATAGAGGATAATAGGATAATGGGAACCCACAGGTTCCTAGTTTGAGCTTCAGTATTTATCGCTTTCTTTTCACATTTCCAATATTATAAATGTAAAATATTTTTTTGAGAGGGCAGCAAACTGGATCTGAGGGATTAGAGAAGGATTGGGGGATTATGGGAAAGGAAAGCGTTTGAGGCTCAGATTGTACGTCTGGAAGAAATGGCAGAGTCTGAGGTTGGATCTGTGGACCCAGTGGTGATGCATAATGAAATTGGACAACACAGATGCCAAGTTATGGTAAGTACATAATGTTTATTATAGTAACTATTTCTTTGTGAGGTTGGCCAAGTGTTTTTTTAAAGTGCTTTTTACTGTTTGTTTTTGGGGAAAAAAGTGACTTTTAAAGACTATTTTTTACTGGCATTTGTTGCTTGCTTTTCCCAGAAAAGAGGCACCATTTTCAGCTTGACCATGGAACAGTCAGTCCCATTGTTGGTCCTTCCAGACACAAAAAGAAGTTGTTAAACAAAAGTCTTTGCCATTACAGCAGGGTAGCAGTTTAGCCAAAGGTGGGTGACTCGGCTATGGCCATTAGTTTTACCTCTGAGCATTCATCTTTTGCCCTTGATCCCTCAGGTGTAGCACTTACAGCCATTATGGACTGAGGGTTAGCCATGTCCTCCTGAGGTTGTTGAGGTCCCCTCTGTGGGCAAGGGAGAGCCACTCTTGTTGGTCCTGGGAGAGTGAACAGGGAAGACTTCCCCGTCTAGTCAGATTGTTGTGCTCATACCTGGGGCATGTTGCTACTCCTATTAATAACATTATTGGTGACAGATCTGATGTTGAATGGGTGTCTGATCTGACCTCAGATCTGGCTTAGCCGCTTTTCTTCCAGAGTCGTGGATCTAACTGTCAAGCTCTTGCTCTTATTCATAATGCCCCTAACTGCTGTATTACCTCAGATCTTTGCTCTCTTACCATTTAGACATGGATTACACATTTTCTTGAGCTTGGAGTTTATTACCAGACAAATTTTCAAGCGTAAAAGTAGATCTTACTTTTCTATTATCCTCTTTCTATATTTTTCTACATCCCTATCCTCCCTTTACCTTTCTCCTGATTGGTCTTTCTACCTGTTCTTTCTCTCAGGTATTTCTAATTACCATTGCTGGTAACCCCTTTTTCTTATCTCATTTATTTATTTTATTTATTTATTTTACATTCGTTGACTGGGTTTGTCTGGCTGAGCTGATGGCCCTTTTTCAGCAGAGGCCCAGAGAGAAAAGTTCCACAAATTTCAATAAAATTTTAAATGAAAATAGTATTATAAATAAAAATTAACATTTTTAAACTGGAACAGTAAAAGAGTAAAAATTATTTACTGAGTTTAAGTTGACATTTAATTTAAGATATGTGCAGAAACAGTGCAGAACAGTATGCAGAGTTTGTAAGTACAGCCAAGGTAGTTTCAGTTAGTGAAGATCATACAGGTAGTATGCAAGTAGGAATATTTTTAAGATTGCATGACAGGTAATTACCTAGATAAAATGACTTCTCAAGGTATTACTTCATTACCATAGTTGGCAATTTCTTAACTTCTTAAAAAAATTGTGAAAAGGGCTCTTCCATTCCACACTTCCCTCTTTTTTTTTTTTTTTCCCTCCTTCATCTTCCAGTATGGCCGAAAAGCCAACAAATTTTAAGAAGCGCATTTTCTGTGGGCATAAGATACCCAACTCTGACTCCCACAGGTGTCTATTGCTTAAGTGCACAACATTTAGATGTTCCTTGTCAAATCTGTGCAGGGTTCAACTCCAGGGCCCTAAGTAATAGTTGAAACAAATTAGTTTTGAAAGGTTTGCTGCCAGCTTCAGTTTCAGAGGCACAACCACCAACCAAGAAATCTAAAACTGCTTTTGGAGCCCAGGGACCACAGAAAACTCTCTCCTGCATGGTCTCCTAAACCTGCTCCTGCATTGGAGGCACCATCAAAAATTTGTAAGCGTTGGTTATCCAACCTCCTTGGATCCGATGCATGTTTTTTTCAAAATCTCCTATATCTCAAAGCCCTCTTTTTTTTTTTTTTTTTTCTTTTCCTCTGGAGCCTGTCTTGCCTAGGCTCCCCTATCTCCAATATTACAGGAGATACCAAGAAAATTGACTCACCCACCATCTAGATCTTCTGCTATTAGACCCTCCTGAATTCTATCAGAGGCAGATGTGGATAGGATGATTAGGCTATTCCTCAGAGCTCAGATACAGATGGCGGTCTTACCGTCTTTGTCTCCCATAGGATCCATGAGCTTTTAGCCTGTTTCCCATCTTGTTTTACCTCCTCCCCTGATCCTTCAGAGTGGTTGGATCCAAGAGCCTTGAGAGTTAAAGCATCAGATCCAAAGATGGCCTTTTTTTTTTTTTTTTGGACTATATACTCATCTTGTTCAGCACTGACACCCCCCCCCCCCCTAAGCAGGACGAGTCTGTGAGCTGCACTGGTGCCTGATCCGGGAGATGCCATTGACTCAGAGTTTCACAGCCTTCACTTTCCCTTGGAACTTCGGTGCTGGACAGCTCGAGTTCAAATCCTCCCTCGAGATGTGACCCCTCGGGCAGGCTTATCAACACTTGGAGTTTCAGCTCTGGTGAGGTTGGCTTTGGCTTCTCCCAGTACTTCTGCTTTTGAGGTGGTAGGGTTTTCTCCCATCCAAGAACTTTTTCAACTATCATTTATGTGGATCCTTCCACCTTCCTCCTTCAGATCAGTCTGCTGAGCCTCATCCTCCTGTTCCACAGGGACAGCCAGCCTATACAAGTTTCCAGGCAGTTCATGCTCAGAACTTCTCATTTCTTCCATACCTCTCTGGATCATCCCATTGAAGAGGTTCCCCAAAAGCAAGTGTGCAAAAGGAGGCACTTAGATTCACCTCAGGAATCTTTAACTGAAGGCACCAACATTGATTTTAACTGAAGGCACCAACATTGATGAAGGGGAAGGGTCCCCCAGAAGACATCTCCTTAAGAGATCTCCTAGGGATCCTTAACCAGAGGAGTGGATGGTCTTCTAATTCCCCTTCTCAGGAGGAGTTTGTGTTCCTAGAAGCCTTTGGATCCGGCCCATCTATGTCTTGGTTTCTTCTCTGGTGGATGACCTCATTGATCTTGTGTCTTGCCAGTCATGGAAGGAGCCAGATACTGTAGAACCAATTCCACGTCACCCAGACAAGATTCTTGCTCCACCTAAAGACAGATCTTTTTGGAGTAAGAGAGTCCCTGTAGATGCCATGATTGTGGTGCTAGCCACTAAGAAGTAGCTGGTCGTACAAAGCTCTTCTGTTCGTCCCCCAGTAGAGAGTATAGGGTAGTGGACAGATTTGGAAAGCACATTTACGCCTTAGCGACCTTTGCTGTACAGTTGCTCAGTTAGTTGGCACATTTTACCAGATTACAGAGAGGCTTAATTAAGGAACTCCGTCTAGTTCAGGGTCCATGTTGGCAGAGGAACAGAATCTGTTATCTTTACTGTTGGCCACCCTTTAATTGATCTCTAATGCATCCATGAGGTTAAACTTTCATGGAGCAGAATGTTCCTCATGGGTGGTGGATTTAGGCATAGCCATCAAGAGACATACTTGGATGCACTCATGTAACTTTGCAGAGCCCTTTAAGCCTTCTTTCATCAATACTCCCTTTGATGGGTCTTCTTTGTTTGTGCCCACAGTAATACAAACTTTTTCCTGTAGTGAGCAAGATGGAAAGACCTTGCCTGTTGTGGGAATCAGCTTTTCTACTCCACAAAGATCCTTTTTCTAGGAATCGGCATGGAGGTAAGAATATGTACCTCCGAAAATTGCTGAGACCTTTTCAAGATTCACGAGGGGAAATTTTTCTCCGAGGCAGAGGAGGAAATTCCAATGCATGGGGGTCCAGAATACCCAACTGTTCTTCTCTAGAGGTAGTCGGGTGCACTTATCTTTGCACCTGGAAGCCTACACATCCATCACAGATATTTCATTCCCTTTTGGCAACCCCCCCTGAAAAGGAAACCTTTCTCTGATGTTCCACCCAATCAGCGGGAGTTAGTAGCTCTAGAATTTCAAAAGCTGCTAGACAAAAGGATCATCCTAGAAGCCCCACTAGACCAGGGAAAACTGGGGATGAAGGTCCATTTTGGATCTCTGCAATCTAAATTGGTTTGCGAAGAGCTCCATGTTCTGCGTGGTCATGGTTCAGTCTATTAAGTATTAAGTATATGGTTCAGTCTATTAAGTATGCCTCTTTTGCAAAAAGACAATTAGCTGCCAATTATAGACCGTACTCTACCATGGGACCTTACACTTAAGTTGTAGAGCTTGGCTCAACCTCCCTTTAAGCTGCCAGCCAAGTCTGATCTCAGATTTCTGTCTTAGAAGACCATGTTTCTAGTGGCTATAACTTCAGCTAGGTGAGTTTCTGAACTCCAAGCACTCTCTACAAAACTGTCTTATTTGATTTTCCATAAATGTAAAGTCACCTTTCATACCAATCCATCTTTTCTAGCGAAAGTAGCCTCTGAAATAAACATCAACCAAGTTATCAACTTGTCTGTCTTCTTTCCAATCTTTCCTAATAAAGAAGAGTACATGCTTCACCTTTTGGAGGTACATAGCTTCATTTTTATCTTCACAGAACGAAGGATTTCTGGAAGACTGACCTTCTCTTGTTCAAGTCACTACTCATTGTATGCAGTGTGTTTGAATCTCTTAACTTCTTCCTGGGATATAGTCATTGGTACTGTTTTGAGGAGGTTTGCATGACTGTACTATCAGAACCACCCAGATAATGTAAAAAATGAGATTTTTAATTTTCCTTTGGTTAGAGATTAATATTCATCATTTTGATCACTGCTGCAGTAGCCTTTACTATATAGGTTATTTCCTGTCAAGGATTTAACAGATGGTCAGCTTCCAAAGCTTCAGGGCACCTTCCAAGCATCCAAACTGTCAAGCAACTCAAGCTGAGCTGACTTAACACAAGTTTGGGCGCCAAGCACTTTAGAGCTTTCCTGCCAACAAGAAATCGATACTGAGCCCTGAATGGAGCAATACTAGGAAGAATAAAATTAAATGACTGCCCCCTGGCATAAGCAACACACTTAGAAACAAGTGGGATGGAGGGGAGGGTGCCATTACTGCAGCAGTGATCATTCGAACATCTACAGTTTTAAGTTAAGTTTACTTATGTTCTTTGTATTGATAACTGCTGCAGTAGCCTAAGCTGTATGGGTAGATTACCATAGCTTACAAATTTTGGCAGTTACTATATGAAGCACCACCTAGTTTTTATTTGAATCCAGGTGCTTTCATGTCAAAGGATGAGGAAAAAGCCACAGTGGGAGTAAAGCAATTGCTTTCTTTCATTTGAAATTTTTTTCATTATATGATTTAAAATATGAACAGGGTCGTGAATAGCTGCTCCTCTTTGATATCCAGATTGTAGGTTGTTCAGAAATGCCCCTCTTTGGATACATACATCTTTGAATAGTAAAGTATGAAAACATTTGGATGGCTCCCTATTGAAATGTCTGGACTAACAATGCAGAGCCCCCCCCCCCCCCCCAAAAAAAAAAATGAAAATGTAGGAGAGGAGCTTCTATTGAAGAATTTTGAGCATCATTGTTCTCATTTTAAACTTGGTTTTAGCCGGAGTGCAACCCACACACACACACACACACACTGAAGCTCAGTTGTGAAATTGGAAGGAACTGAGATAACCAAGAAAGTAGTGAGATGACTTGAGAAATGGCTTTAGGGAAGGAAGCAGAATGTGGTGGTCACGAGAGATGCCGCAGAAGTGGTGGCTAATGTGTACTGCATGGATCAATGTCAGGTTCTGTTCTGTTAACATCTTTGTGTTGGGCATCACTAAGGAATAGGAAAACAAAGTCAGCCTCTTTGCAGATAACAGTAATGCAGAGGCAAAGGCAGAGGACCCGGAGGGGCTAGCTTTAGGAATTTAGTAGGACAGTCAGAAAGGTGGTGGGTTAGTTTATTGTTAAATATGCTATGTAATGCACCTGGTCAGTGGCATCAGATGAGTAGTCTGTTCCATATTGGACAAGTCCCATCCTGTATTGTGCAGAAGGGCAAGGAGATGATCACATGTACAGCTCTCTTAAACCCATTGTGAGAATGTTTGGCTTTCGGCTTTTCCTGGTTAGGGGTCGCCACAGCGCAACTCCGGTCCGCTAATGATTGGCAGTAGATTTTCACGAACGCCGAGTTGCCAGCACGAAGTCCAACCTTCAACGAAGGCACGCCCATTTACGCATGTCTTTCGAACGCCCACCCAACCGCGGGGAGGACATGCAGACTCCACACAGAAGGCACTCCCTGCACTCCAGCCAAGAATCGAACCGGAGAACCTCTTGCTGTGAGATAACAATGCTACCGCTGCGCCACCGCGGCACTAGACCCATTGTGAGAATACAGTTTTCAAAGTGAGCAGGATGCAGGGGTGTGTCCAAGGAGGAATACATTTTGTGAGACAGAAGGGTATTCATGCCTCTTGGTAACACTTTGGTGAGGGCACACATGGAGTAGTGCAGGAATTTTTATTTAAACGGTATGACTGCTTATGATTTTTCCTATAGCTTTCTGTGAGTGATATCACCTAGTGAAGCAGAAAGAGCTGCTAGATTTGACACCCATGGACTAGGTTGAGCAAGCTCTCTTGTCTTTTTTTTTTTTAGACCATGGGGTTGGACTGTGTGGCTGTATCCTGCTTGCTTTTTTTGGGTAGGGCATTGGTGTACTTTGTAATATGGAAGCTTTCACACCCTTCCTGCTATTATTGTCCTTGGGCATTATACGTTTTGTGTGGCTAACGTATGAGATTAAAACCCTAATTTTTCAGTTTGACCCCCACTCCCCAAGAGAATGAATGATTGTACAGTAGGTAGCAAGTTTTTGTTTGTGTACCACCTGTGTTGGAAGTAACAGGAAAAAAAAATGTATGGTTACCAAGTTTTGTCACAGAATGAGAAAGTACAGCAAATTAGTTTAAGTTTGTGTATTGAAAGAGATTACTTCAAAAGAGCTTCGGTTAATAGAAATTCTTATAAGACTTATAAGTAGCCAAACAAATAAGAAAACTGCACCAAGCTGACACACCAAGAATTTAATGATGAAACAAAAAAAATTATACAAATTGTGGTAAGCGCTTTCATGACTAAACTCGTTTCATCAGACACATGAATGAAACTAAAAACAGCATTTATAGTCTAACTAATAGTCAGCTGACATTTAGAAATCACATGTTTGTTTAAACCCATCACAGACCCTATTATAAGACTATTAAAACATGCACAAAATAACAGAAAATGTATATAAAAGCATGTACATATATGTAGAACAGATAAAATACTTTAAAACTCGCTGTTAAGCATAGTTAAATGCCTGGCACATAATAAAATAAAACTAAACTTCTAGAATCACTATAAAAATCTATGCAGGTATATGCATATAGAAAGTATATGTGTATATACATATGAAATGTATATATAGAACACAACTATAAGTGTAAATATATTTTACAAACACATAAAGTTAGCATTTCAGGTGACAAGATTTCAGAAAGCCTGGTCTCAATGGTATTTCTTCTTTAAAACCCTATCTCTCAGCATTAAGCGAGAGAATCCATTTCTGCTCAATACTTTCAGTCAGATTTTCTATATCACCACCTCTTATATTCAGATGAACAACTTCAATGGCAAAAACCTAAAGGTGTATGTAGAATCATTCTGTTTAATGGTTAGCTAAAGCATTGGTTTCCTTTCCATTATTTATGTCTTGGACATGCTCAAGGATCCTATCCTTGTCTTGCCCACGTAATACACGTAGCATTTCTGGCAAAAAGAAAAATAAACTGTATTTTCAGTTCTGTAGTCAACATAATTATAACTTGTGATTGTAAATTTACGTATAGGATGTGTGAAAGTCCTATTACTGTATAAATATTTGCATGCAGAACACCACCTGCATGGAAAAGTGCCTTTACATACTGATTGAGTAGGTTTATATAAATCCGTTCTATTGCATAGATGTTGTTTTAAGGACTTTATTATTTCTAAAAGAGAGTGACGGAATATTCCCAATTTTTTCTAAAAGCCCTGGTACTTCCTGTAAAATATGCCCGTTTCTCTTAATAATTCTGGTGTATTCATTTATGTCACTTGAATATTGGAACACAACTCTGAATCCATTGTTATCAGGAGCAAGATTGTCACCATGGTTATTCTGTGTACCATTTGTTAAATAAGGTTTGCATCTATTTCCTCTTTGTTTCCACGCTTGCTCTATAGTGGAGTCAATCTCCTGTTCAGAGTAGCCTCTCTAAGAATTCACATTTCATATTGACTAAAGCTACTCCTGCTTCATCATCCCTATTGTGTAGCCACAAAACCCTGTAGACCTGTCCTTTAAGTACGTTCCTAGGGATGTGCCTTGGGTGCATGCTAGTTTTATGTAGTAAAGCATTCCTTCGGGTAGGTTTTCTGTAGATGCTATTACTTATTACATTCAAATCAAATTTCTTGACTTATACATCCAGGAAGTCAATCATAACATTCTATGGTACGTCCGTTTTGTAGATTGTTTTTATGTTGTGGAAAGGAAATGTGAGTGAACTTACCAATTTTGTGAATTATCTACATACTAAGGCCCAATTTTTAAGGTTCACTTACCAGCATTCAAGTATTGAGATTGACTTCCTGGATGTAAAAGTCAAGACATTTGATTTGAATGTAATAAGTACTAGCATCTACAGAAAACCTACCCGAAGGAATGCTTTACTACATAAAACTAGCATGCACCCAAGGCACATCCCTAGGAATGTACTTAAAGGACCAGGTCTACAGGGTTTTACGGCTACACAATAGGGATGATGAAGCAGGCGTAGCTGTAGCCAATATGAAATGTGAATTCTTAGAGAGAGGCTACTCTGAACAGGAGACTGACTCCACTATAGAGCAAGCGTGGAAACAAAGAGGAAATAGATGCAAACCTTATTTAACAAATGTTACACAGAATAACCATGGTGACAATCTTTCTCCTGATAACAATGGATTCAGAGTTGTGTTCCAATATTCAAGTGACGTAAATGAATACACCAGAATTATTAAGTGAAACTGGCATATTTTGCAAGAAGTACCAGGGCTTTTAGAAAAAATTGGGAATATTCTGTCATTCTCTTTTAGAAATAAGTCCTTAAAACAACATCTATGTAATGGAACGGATTTATATAAACCTACTCAATCAGTACGTAAAGACAATTTTCCATGCAGGCGTTGTTATGCATGCAAATATTTATACAGTAATAGGACTTTCACACATCTTATATGTAAATTTACAATCACAAGTTATAATTATGTTGACTGCAGAACTGAAAACGTGTATTACGTGGGCAAGACTAACAGAATATTCAAGGATAGGATCCTTGAGCATGTCAGAGACATAAATAATGGAAAGGAAACCAATGCTTTAGCTAACCATGTTAAACAGAATGATTCTGCACACACCTTTAGGTTTTTTGCCATTCAAGTTGTTCATCTGAATATAAGAGGTGGTGATATAGAAAGTCTGACGGAAAGTATTGAGCAGAAGTGAATTCTGTCGCTTAATGCTGAGAGATAGCCTGGTCTCCGTGGTATTTCTTCTTTAAAACACTTTCTGAAATCTCATCGCCTGAAATGCTAACTTTGTGTTTGTAAAATATATTTAGACTTATAGTTGTGTTCTATATATACATTTCATATGTATATACACATATACTTTCTATATGCATATACCTGTATAGATTTTTATAGTGATACTAGAATTTGTTTTATTTTATGTGCTAGGCATAACTATGTTTAATAGTGAGTTTTAAAGTATTTTATATGTTCTACATACATGTACATGCGTTTATATACATTTTCTGTAATTTTGTACATGTTTTAATCGTCCTACAATAGGGTCTGTGATGGGTTTAAACAAACATGTGATTTCTAAATGTCAGCTGACTATTAATTAGACTATAAATGCTGTTTTTAGTTTCGTTCATATGTCTGATGAAGGACGAGTTTAGTCGTGAAAGCGCTCACCACAATTTGTATCATTTTTTATTTTATCATTAAATTCTTGGGTGTGTCAGCTTGGTGCAGTTTTCTTATTCATTTGGCTTTTTACTGTTAGCTGCACCTGCTTTGCTTCAAGCCGTTTTGTTTCTTGAGATTAAGACTTATAAATATGCGTTTTTCAATAAAAACTTATGATAAAATAAATCAAATGGAGTTGGTTTTGCAGCGATTCATAACTTCAGAATATTTCAGCGTGATCTTGTTTGTCTTATTTTCTGTAGTCAAAACACTAAGCAGTAATGATGCTTGATTTCCTGTTTTAGAAATTATTTGTTGGAATTTTTTATTCCTTTTGTTTAAATAATCAAGAAGTTCTGTCTTGCATGAACCTTAGTAAAGATTACAGTAATAATGAGCTTGACTAGTGTTTTGCGCATATTTTTGAACTTTATAGCTGTATCTATATCAAGGCCTTAATGCTTTTTTTCTAATCCATTTTAGCAGTTTGCAGACTCTGCTGGTGGATATGTGGGATTTGCCAACCTACCAAATCAGGTTCACCGAAAATCTGTTAAGAAGGGCTTTGAGTTTACTCTAATGGTTGTAGGTAGGTGATGCATAATTTACTGCATTCTTTGGTTGCAATGTAATGAAGAACCTGATTGCATGTGTGCCGTTTGAGTGCAGTAGTTTTGTTGGCTTGAAAAGGTGAGTATGAACAAGTATTTCTTCCAGATGTGAGTTGCTGGAATGGGAGTTCAAGTATTTTATTAGGGGAGCATGTTTGTTTGTAATTATGGTAGAGGGTGATTCTTGATTTTGTTAACTCTTTTTTTTTTTTTTAAGATTTGTAAATGCATCATACATAGCATGTGGCACTTCTGTGTAGCTCTGGGTGGAATGGATTTCTATTTGAAGTTTATAACCTTTAACCCTGGGGTAGAATTGTTAAAAATGTTCTGTGCATATGATGTGTAAGTATGGGGAAAGGACAACACCAGTGACTGCTCCTAGACTGTACCCCACCCCAGCCCTAACAAAGAATGTTATTATTATTTTCGGTTATCCTGTTGTTACTTGGACAATTCTGGTAGTATAACACCTAGGGCTATTGATTGCTGACATGCTTAATGTTATAGTTCTGGGTTTGAGTACCTTCACCCTCCACTTGCATACTTAGCAGTTCAGAGCAGGTTATTTATCCTGAGCAGTGCTGATAGTTCATAGCTGAAAAAATAGCTGTTTTTCTAATAGTGTTTTTAAGTTGTTGAGACCTAAGTTAACCTGCATCTTTTCAGGGTTGACGTGGGCACAACACTGTTGTAAAGTGACTTGCTCAGTTATGGAACATGTATGTGGGTATTTTTAAATTAGTTGGTAGGGTGTAGCAGATGTAAAATACATGTAAAGACCCCACACACACACCCTGCCAACACTCTTCTCACTGTGCTTTGACATGCGATTGCTGAAAGTCACATAGTCGCTCTTGGCATCAGTACTGGTTATAGTGTAAGAGGAGTTTTGAGACTACTAGCATGAAAGCACTCCTTGGGTAGAATCAAACAGGTTCACTGGGACAGTTCTGAAAAAGGTATTATACAAGCTTTATGTAGTAGTATAGCAGAATAATTTTGTACCTCAGAATAAAGCTGTTAATTAATACGATACCAGTGTAAATGCAGTCTGTTTATTTTCAAGTCCAGGCTGGTGGGGTATATTTAGTTGGAACACGTGTCAGAATGCAGATGTTCTTCGTGTTTCACTGTTGCAGTCATCACATTTGGGTTATCCCTGCCAGGGTAGCCCTCGGCCGGCCCGAATACCGGAGGCTTAGTATTACCTTTTGCAGAAAAAGGAATATCCAAATTTACCCATACTTAGACAACTGCCTAATTCAGGCAGACAGTCAAGAAAAGCTGCTCAAGCACCTGGCCTTTGTGAAGTCCTTACTGACCTCCCTAGGGTACACTATCAGTGAAAAGAAATCCCAAACTAGTACTCACCCAAAGGATTATATTCCTGGGAGCAAGCCTGGACACAGCATCCCAGATGGCATTCCTTACACCAGAAAAGCAAACTTACCTAACAGCCTACTTCTCTCAACTAGCCACCAGACCCCAGTTATCTGCAAGGAAAATCCTGCAAGCTCTGGGGTTCATGGCATCTTGCATTCTACTCATTCCATATGCCAGACTGCATATGAGGAAACTTCAATTGTACCTAAAAACAGTGGCGGCTGGTGACTTCAAATCAAAGGGGGGCTGCAGGAGACAGGTAAATGGGTGGGTCAATGGGAAGGGGTGTGGCCATCTAGAAAAGGGAAGGAGCTATGCTCAAAACCACAAAAAACTGTAACTTTAATTAAATACGCTGCCCTGGGTGCCAAACCGTCACTATGAGAGTCCAATTAAGACAAGATGAAGTGTAGAAGAAAAAAATATTTCAATGCATTGGCTGCATGACAGCTTACTTAATATCTAGATGGAAACAAAAAGTTTGTGAGGCATGAAAAAATAAATTACTTTTTAAATACATTACTGGAATGCCAGTCAAAATCAAGTATAAGAAAAACAAGCAGCACTCATTTCAAACCACTTCTCCTTGCACTGCAGTTCTAATTATAATTTATATTCAGCTTTATTAAAGTACCAAGTAACATGCTGAAATTGGCAATCTCTGTGATACCCAATCATACCCCCACTTTTAAAAAAAAATGTTTCTTATCCAAAAAAGACCTGTTGCCTAACAACTATCTGCTTGTTTCATGGGGAAAACATGATCAAAGTAAAAAATGAAAAGCAAACAAGAAACAAGCTCAAGCTACATTGCTTAAAGGATTACTGTGCAGGTAATGGACCACACATGATAGATGGCATTCTGTTTGGTTTATAGGTAAAGCCTGCAAAGATGACTGCAAGTCTCCAACAAATGTAAGGAGATTCTTAAAATAATGTAATCCTGTCCTTTATTACAAATACTGTCATATGCATTTCAATACCCAAGGTTTATACATTATCTAGTTATGTAAGTATTCTCTGCATGGCAACAACAGAAAGGCTTTCTATGTTGGCAATTCTTTAACAGTATGCTTATTAAAGCTTACTTGCATCTTACAATCTCAGACAAGCTTACCTGATGGTCATTAAAGCATTGCTACTTAAGCAACAGGCACTTTGAGTAATAATAATTATAAATCAACAGTATAAAAATGACAGAAACCAGAGCATTCTGCAAAATCAAGGACAGAATAAAAGTAGCACTTGTGTCTACCTTGGATGGGGGGGAGGGTACTCTGCATATTTACACTCCATAACTGCTCCATGCCTTGCTTGGACACATCCAGAGTCACTACATGGGGGAGTGGGGTGCAACAAGTATGTCACAATTTGAAATGTCTCTGGCTGACTGTGATGGCCCTGACACATTTGTCATACCTCTCAACCTGAGAACAAGAAATATGGACAGAGCCATACATAGAAGTGGGACAGAGCCATACATAGAAGTGGGACAAAGGCCAAAACAATGAGGACAATTTTTAAATATTGCTCTTATAAACCTAGAAAGGTAATAGAATAATAGGTCTTGCATTAGTATGAATTTTCTGAAAGGTACAAAATCTGAAACTCAAATGTCTATCATTATTTTCTAACTTCATTCTTTAATGATTTGCCACTAATTTGCCAAAAAAACACAATTTTATGAAAAATGGACCAAAAATGTGATGCAAAAATATAAAATAGCCACACAATACAACTGGGAACCTGTCAAAGAAGGGACACTTTTGTAATATTAGCACTGCTAACTTGAGCAGCTGACAAAATAAAAGAATCTACATGCATTTCTTAAATAAAAGTAATCTATAACTCTTGATTATTACAGTTATTTCTTATTTGTAAGCCCTCCACGTTTTCTTCCAAAATTGCCATTTTGCGGCGGGATTATTAGGGGAAGAGCAGCATTTTGAGCCAAAATCAGGGACAGTTGAGAGGTTTGAGGTTTGGATATGCCTAATTCTGTAAAGCAATTTATTTGCATGTAACTCTCAACCTGTTAATGCAGGAAATCTGGACAAGGCCAAATATACTGGGGGAACATATAAACAGTACTATAAATTGTTGTATAAACTGTGACAATTGATAGAATAACAGGTCTTGCTTTAGCATGCATTTTTCTGAAGGTTATGAAGTCTGAAACTCGGTGTCTGTCATTATGTAGTGACTTAATTCCTAAATTATTTGCCACACATTTTATGAGGAACAAACCAAAAATAAGAAGCAAAAATCTATTCATTCTATGAAAATCTGGATAGTTGAGAGGTATAGTTCAGCCGGGGCTGTCTTGAGTTTGCCACCCTTCCTCCTCACAAAATCATGGTCGAATGGAGCCTCTCCCCTGCAGCCATTCCAATGAACCATTACTTGGCTGTTTCACCCCATTTACCATAAACACTAATGTGCATACTGCTTTACTTCTACAATGATTTGGACTTCATTTGAAAGCTTTGTTTTGCAATTTACAGCACAAACACCAAGACTTCTGCTAAATGAAGCATTGCAATCTCACAATGAAAACAGACTTAGCATTACAACTTCTCTGCCTTGAAACTCACATTCATTGCAACAGCATTGAAACCCACATTCAAAGAAAATACATTTTGTCAGTTGCAGGTAAAGATTAACTTTGAGCTGTTTTCACATCCTAGGCCCCTTGGACACGAAACATACATGTGGTCTTTGATGCACCTTCCTGATTGTATTAAATTATATTCCTTGTACAATATAGTATAGTTATTAGAGGGTGTTTGAAATTTGTTTGGAACATTTTTCCAGTAAACAATGAAACAAAATGCATGCACCAATAATGACAAAATTGCCCAATTCAGAACATTTTTCCAGTAAACAATGAAACAAAATGCATGCACCAATAACTACAAAACTGTCCAATTCAGAACATTTCTATCATAAAAGTCTACTCAAACTTCTACAGTCCACCAGTATCAGTAAATATGCACAATCTCTGAAGAAGTAAAAGTCATCTAAATAATTCCACATTAAAGAAATCTGTAACTAATGAAGAGGTTGCTGCTAGCAAACGACTTTATATTTCATTGTTTCATCTACAAATAAAGTGCCTGTTGCCCTTGAGGAATAAATTGCCTAAGTTGCATTAAAAATGATAAGCTAGTAATATTGGCAACAAGGAATGGATGGCAAACTGATAACAGGTTCATAGTTACTAGGTATCTTCACCAAAAAGGACTGCAGCATCCACACCCTTTACAATACAGTACAGTATAAGCAGTGCATATACCTACTGTGGGAGTAAAACCCACAGCCTTCTGTATCAAAAGCAAGTACACTACCTATTTTGATATTAACACGAGCAGACTCTGCATAAGCAGCACTAAACTTTTGTTCCCCTGCAGCTCTCAGCTTGTAAAATCTACTTTACAATCAGCTGCATCTCTGAACTTTGCAGCACAAGAAATCTGGAAAAATTCAAAATTTGGGGGGGGGGGGCAAAAGACCAAAAAACAGGGGCACATTTTAAACATTGCTTGTAAAATGTTGGAAAGTTGTTAGAATAAAATGCTGTGTTACCACCATACATTTCACTGCCAAGTATTGAACCCAAGACCCTGTGCAGCAGTCAGAGCAACATACCACTATGCCAAAACATCTGTTTTATGAAAGAAAGCAAGACTGAAACTTAAATGGCTATCATTTAGTGAATTCAGTTCTCACCATAGCTGTCAACATCTTAGCACAAAACACCTGAACAAAGCCAATAATGGGGGAATACAGCCCCCAAACATTTTCATTGAATTCAGTTATCACCATAGCTCTCAACCTTGGCACAAAAAAGCTGAACAAATCCAGTAATGGGGGAATACAGTCCAAAAATAGGGTCAGATATTGAGGACACCAGAGCAAACCCACACAAACCCAGGGAGGACATGCAGACTCCACACAGAAGGCACCCCAGCCAAGAATCAAACCAGACATCCTCTAGCTGTCAGGCAGTAATGCTACCACTGCACCACTGGCTGTGTTAAGTAACAAAAATACAGAAACCACAGATTTTATGAGGAACAGAACAGAACAAATATAAGGCAAAAATCTGCAAATGTTTTACAAATGGTGGTGGGTAGGGAATTCAGGCTGTTGCCAGTTGGGCCCAAAGTACAGGGTTCAAGCCTTATTCTCTACCCACCACCATGTAGCAACTGGGGCATTTCACACATACCATCTAATGTTAATTTTTTGAGTGTCTGTAGTAGAGAAATATTGAAGTAACGACCACAGCAAGCAATAGAGTTTTTGGTCAGTAATGATTACATGTTGGGCAGTAATAGAATTATAGCAATATCTTTATTTGCAGATTAGAAGGTCAGCTAAAATAACACCTGCATATCAGGATATGCCTATGACAGACAACCACAACAACTGAAATATCTGAGCAAGACTATGTACATATTCATGTACACATCCCTCTGATACATGTACATATGCAAACTTGCTACTTGTTTCTCAAAAACACTCAGCAAAGCCCCTTTAAATAAACTCCCCAAAGAACCTATATTTTTAAAATAAACTTTAGTCAACAATTTTGCTTAGGTTTACAACAAATCTTGTCAGAAATGTAAATGTGGTAAGGCTTGAATGATGAACACTTGTATCCTCTGCACCAAATAATATATAAAGAATGGGTGCATAAATCACCTCCACAGCTAGCAAATAGTAACACATGATGAATAGGTTATGGTCTCTCACTCTTCATCACTGCAATCTAATTAATATGCAAGGGGTGAATGGCCTTAAAGGTATACACTAAATATGCACTACTGGTGTAGGTAATTGCCAACACTTGCTATACCAAAATAAGCTTTACACTTTATGGCAGCAGATCAGTGTTATAATAGTTGGCTCCCAGGATTTAAATAACAGTAGAATGAGCCCAGTGCCTTTCATTGCAAACTTGTCCAAAATTACACACGCGCGCGCACACACACACACACACACACACACACAACCTTCTGATCCTCCGTAGTGACCCGATTCTGTCCTCTGCAAGCTAAGTCCTCCGTAGCAGCCCTGATCACCTCCATAACTGCAAGCTAAGTCTGCCGTAGCAGCTCCCATCACCTCCATAACTGCAAGCTAAGTCCTCCGTAGCAGCCCGATCAACTCCACAACTGCAAGCTAAGTCCTTCGCTCCATAGCAGCCCTGATCACCTCCATAACAGCCCGCACAGGCTGTTCTGTGTTTGCCCGCGAGACGTGAGCAGGCTGGAGCCTCCAGCCTGCGGGCAATGCAGTCAGGTGTGCTTCAGGTCTGTGCGATCGTCACCGCACAGACCTCTGGGCTGGCAGGGTGGAGTTCCTTTCCTTCCCTATCCAGACTGCCTAACTGAGCAGTCTGGAGTTCAGGAAGTAAGCATGCATGTGTGTGGAGTTCTGGACTGCTTAACACAGCAGTCAGGAACTCAGCACACATGCGTGGAGTTCCGAGACTTTCGTGAATTTTTTATTTTCATTTTCTACAGTGGGGGGACACGATTATTTTTCTTTTTGCAGGTGTGGGGGGGGGCTGCAATCCTGCAGTCCTATAGCGCGAGCCACCCCTGCCTAAAAAGCCTTTGGTGTCAACACTCTCAAAACCTGGAAACTCTTATACCAATGATACCTTGCCTAAGGAAAGATTTTCTTTGGTGGGCAGCAGCATGCTCCTACAACAAGGGAGTACCTTTCTCACCACCCCTGCCACCCAGACCCTTACCACAGACTCATCGGACTATACCTGGGGTGCTCACCCGGATGGCAGGTGCATACAGGGCCAATGGAGCCCACAGCAAATCCATCTGCACATCAACCAGAAAGAGAGCATGCATTGACAGCTTTCAGACCCCTACTCTCCCCAGGGGCTCTTCTGATCAAAACAGACAACACTACTGTAATGTGGTATATCAACAAGCAGGGAGGGGCTTACTCCTACCCTCTATGCAGGCTGGCCATGACCCTTTGGCACACAGCCTCTGCCATGCAACTCCACCTGTTAGCACAATTCCTGCCAGATTATCTAAACTCTCTGGCAGACCACTTAAGCAGCAGGGAGGGACTCACTCCTACCCTCTATGCAGGCTGGCCATGACCCTTTGGCACACAGCCTCTGCCATGCAACTCCACCTGTTAGCACAATTCATGCCAGGTTCTCTAAACTTTCTGGCAGACCACTTAAGCAGAAATCTTCTGTACCCACACGAGTGGCAGCTAGACAAAAGAGCCTTCACCCCAACAACTCAGTAATGGGGCACCCCGAAGGTTGACCTCTTTGCCACTGACACCAACCATCAGCTCAGCAAGTTCTGCACCAGAGAACATCACAGCATGGCTTGGAAAATGGGTGCCCTGTCCTTCCCCTGGGTCAATCTATCGGTCTGTGCATGTCCTCCACTACCTTTCATCACCAGGGTACTGCTAAAAATAAGGGGGGAAAACCAAGGGCAATTCTTATTGTTCCAGACTGGCCTCCCCAACACTGGTACCCACTGCTGCGCAGCCTGTCCACACTGCCACCATGGCATTTCACTCCGACCCCAACCCTCCTGACTAGAGAGAAGGTGAATTCATGCATCCCCAATTGCAGACCCTCAGTTTGGCAGCCTGGCTTATTCCCTGACCACTGATCAATCTTCTACCCTCACTAAACAGGTTTTAGATGTTTTACGTGAGGCCAGACGCCCTAGCACTAGAAGGTCTTATGCTTACAAATGGAAAAGGTTCTGCACGTGGATTCAGGCCAAGGGAGCCGATACAGTACAGCCCTCCCTACTTCTCATCCTGGATTACCTAGCTGACCTGCTACACAGTGGTCTCTCCTTTTCCTGTATTAAAATTCAAGCCTCTATCTCTGCTCATTTCCACACTGAGCAGCCCCTTTTTCTCACACCCTCTGATCAAACAATTCCTAAGAGGAGTTAGCAACTTGAGGCAACCCAGAAGAGCACCCACCCCAGCTTGGGACTTTAACTTTGTGTTGGAAAAGCTCACTGTGCCACCCTTTGAACCAGCATCTTCAGCAGAGCTAAAATTTCTCCCCTGGAAGACCACTTTTCTTCTGGCCCTCACTTCAGCCAGAAGAGTCTCCGAGCTCCAAGCACTCATGGCTGTGGAGCCCTTCATCATCTTCCATGCTGACAGGGTTTCCTCCGGACTAACCCATCCTTCATGCCCAAAGTGGTGTCCAGTGTGGCTGTCAACCAATCCATTCATTTGCCCACCTTTTTTCCTAACCCACAAAACAAGGGGGAAAGGATCCTGCACTCTAGATGTGCACAGACAGCTCAAATTCTTTCTAGACAGCACTAAACCATTCAAAGTTTGAACAATTACTGGATGTTCATAGTGTTTCACTGTTGCAGTCCTAACAAATGGGTTATCCGGCTCCCGGTAGCCCTCGATCGGCCAGAATACCAAAGGTACGTAAAAATGACATTGGCTGCCGTAGATTGTAAAGGATGTCAGGGCGTTCGATAACAAAAGGAGGCAGCAGACATCCCTTCCTCAGTCTTCCTTGCCGTGGAGCCCGAAGCAGAAGCTTTTCATGCACGAGTGCCATTCAGCAGTTTACCTTTGTTGGTTTCCGACTGCAAAAGTTGAAGTCTACTACAGCTAAGTACCCAGTTAGTAATCCTCTTTTCTTGCCTTAACGAATGTCAGAAAAAGTTAGTAATTGCCTTACCTGTGGAAAGCAGATTCCCCATAGAGATTTTCATTCCTATTGTATTATTTGTTTAGGCCTTGACCACGACGTTCCCAATTGTGATCTCTGATCTCTGTGCCTCCTATAATCTGCGTACTATCCATCGTCGGGCTAAGATTTTGGCTAGGCATTTTGAAGTTTGGCCTAAGTTCATTGGTATGGTGTCCGACGGTCTTCAGACTTCGGCTATTCCGAAGAAACGTAAGGATAAGGACCACGACAGGCCTCAGAAAGCTAAGTCCTCAGATGATGTTAAGTTGGTTGTCAGTCAGGCGGTAGCCAGTGAGACGCCTTTGCAGTCTGCAGATGTACAACCACAGGCCTTGATTGAGTCTGAGTCCCTTGGGCCTTCGACCTCCATTTTGCCTTCCGACCTGTAGCTGGTCACCTCTTCTGCTGGAGCTGGAACCGCTAAGCTGACTCCAGTGTCTGAGGCCTTCGTTTTCCATTCTGACAGCAAACTTATTCCTTCGACTTCTGCTGCAACTTTGGCAGTTGCTAGGCCTCCCGAGTCCTTCAGGCTTGCAGGTAAATCTTCCATTCGTAAGCCTGTGAAAAGGCAGGCTCCAGTTTCTTCTCGTTCCCCTCAATCCCAAATGGTTAAAATGGCTAATGATCTGTTGACTCTTGTTAGGGATTCTCAGCCTCGTCCCCCTAAAAGGAGTAGGGATGTTTCTCCTGAAGTTTTGTCCTGTTCAGGGTCTGATTCTTCCAGCATTTCTGCTGATGAAAAGGAATTTTCTCAGGCTTATTCTCCTTTTGAGGATTCAGATGCAGAGGAGTCCATCCCTTCGGCCTCTCCTCCAGAGGATTTCTCTTTTGGTGATGCTTTAAATTACCCTCAGGGAACATTTTAAATGGCAAAGTCAGGATTATCCCCAATCTAAGAAACAGATTGGGGAATTTCTGGATTTACCTCAGCATAAGCTTCTTGCTATTCCCCCTCTGTTTGAAGTTGTTGATGATGTTTGTCTGGAAATTTCGACTCCAAATTCGGTTCCTCCTGCTCCCAGGAAACCTGACAAGGTACTACAGAGTCCCTGATTTTCATCTGTTTCTTTTCAGGAACCCCTTGGTGGATCCAGAGTTCTCAAGGCCCTAAGGGAGATAAGGCCACTGTTACAAGGAATCCTTTTCCCTCTGACGGAATTTAGGAGCCTAGATAGGTGGGGCAAGAAAGTTTATACTTCTGCCACCCTAGCTAGCAGGGCTACCAATTGTCTTTTTCATATGCTGAAGTATCAACAGCACACCTTGGAGGCTATTAAGTCTAGGATAGCAAGTGTACCTCTTTTGGCAGAGAGTAAAGACATGCAGGATTTACTGAATTCAGCCAGTCTTGTCAATAAGCATTCTTTACATTGTGGTTTTGACATCCTTGAAGCTTCCAGCAGGGCTGCGTCTACTGGATCTGTTATTAGAAGGCATGCTTGGCTCAGAGAACGGCCTCTTCCAGAACCTGTCAAGGCTAAGCTTTTGGATGTACATTTGCATAAAGACAGTCCTTTTGGCAGCAAAGCAGAGGAGGTACTTAAGAAGATGGAGAATAAGGCCAAGTCCATGCAAACTGTTAAGGATTTTCTGCAAGTTCAACCCCCTCGCTTTAACAGGAATTATCCTTCCAAGAGTTGGACCTTTCCTGATAGCAGACAGAACCGTTCCAGGACTAGAGGTTACAAATCTTCTAGGGGGCAGGAGGCTACCCCTCAAAGGTCTAGACGTTGGCAGGCTTCCACTTCTAAGGTGGGAGGTTCCAAGCCTGCATCTTAGTCAAAGCACTCTGTTACTTTTTCCCAACTTCTGCCTGTTTTTGCTTGCCTGGAGAGTCCTTTAGGGGAAGGTTGGCCCTTTTCACATGTCTGGGCCACTATCACGGATGACAAATGGGTGCTCAGAATGGTGTCCCTGGGGCACAAGTTTTCTTGCCGTACCTTTCCAGCTTTCAAGGGATTCCCGGACGCTCCTCCAAACCAAAGGGCAGAAGTAGAAAATAAAATTTGTCTTTGTCTCATCTGGGAGCAGTAGAATTGGTTCCTGCTCAGCAGGTAGGCCCGGGCTTTTATTCCAGGCTTTTCCTAGTTCCAAAAAAGAAGTCACCTGGCGTCCTATCCTAGATCTCTCCATTCTGAACTCTTTTTTTCTAGTAATTCCAAAGTTCAAAATGCTCACTTTGCATCATTTGCTACCAGTGCTAGAAAAAGATTCCTGACTGGTAACCTTGGATCTCAGAGGCTTGTCTGCACATCCCTATCAGGGAAAGTTGCAGGCAGTATCTTCGTTTCAGAGTGGGCAAGCAACATTATCAATTCTCTGCACTGCCCTTTGGCTTATCTACTGCTCCCAGAGTCTTCACAAAGTGCCTGGCTCCAGTCATTGCTTTTTGCAGACAGAAGGAAATTCATATTTATCCACACTTGGATGACTGTCTGGTTCAAGCAAGTTCTCAGGAACAGCTGTTAAAGGATTTGGAATTTGTAACGACTCTTCTGTCATCCCTGGGTTACTCTCTCAATGTGGAAAAATCAAAACTGGTACCATCCAAGGAGATAACATTCCTGGGAGCGAGTATGAATACAGCCGCCAGATATATCTCACCCAAGAGAAGTAGACAACTATTTCAGTTTACTTCAAGGACTTGGCAAGCCTGTCCCTGCTCCTTGCAAAGAAGTACCTGCAAGTTCTGGGGTTCATGGCATCTTGTATTCTCAGGGTTCCATATGCAAGACTGCATATGAGGAAATTGCAATGGTACCTCAAGAACATTTGGTGTCAACACACACAGGACCTGGCTATGATGAGTCCTCTGCTTCCATCTCTGCAGACAGAGTTTCTATGGTGGACGACAGCCTGTCTACAGAACAAAGGCATACCTTTTCGACCACCTCCTGCCACTCAAGTTCTGACCACAGGCGCATCGGACTATGCCTGGGGAGCACATCTGGATGGCAGATGCATACTGGGACATTGGAACGCTCGGCAGATGCACCTGTACATAAATCTAAGAGTTGATTGCAGTTCAGCAGGCCTTACTAGCTTTCAGCATCTTCTTTCTCCAGGGACCCTGCTTGTCAGAACAGACAACACCACAGTCATGTGGTACATAAACAAGCAGGGAGGGACTCACTCTTATCCCCTGTGCAGACAAAGCATGAATCTTTGGTCCATAGCAGCATCCCTGGACCTGCATCTCCTAGCTCAGTTCCTTCCAGGAAGGCTCAGTGTTTTAGCATACCAGTTGATGAGGAAAACCCTGGATCCTCACTAGTGGCAGCTGAACAGAGCAGTCTTTTACAACATCATTCAACACTGGGGCAAGCCTCAGGTGGATCTTTTCTCCTCCCTAGACAACCATCTTCTAGCTCTCTCTTTTGCACTAGACAGCATCACAGCAGAGCTTGGAAAGTGGATGTTCTGTCCTTTCCTTGGATGTTGCTATCAGTGTACGCCTTCCCTCCTCTTCCTCTTCTTCCCAGAGTATTAGTGAAGATCAGGGACAAACGACCAAGGACTATATTCTCATAGCTCCGGACTGGCCCAAACAGCATTGGTATCCACTGCTTTGCAGTCTCTCCCATTTTCCTCCTTGGCATCGTCGTCTGAAGCCAGATCTTTTGGTTCAGGAAAGGGGGAACGTTCTTCATCTTCATCTTCAGTCTCTCCATTTGGCAGCATGGCTCATTGTATGATGACTCTTCCTTTTCTTCTTCCCTTTCCCAGCAGGTGGTTGACGTGCTGAGGGAGGCCAGGAGGCCTAGCACGAAGAAGTCCTACGCTGGCAAATGGGAAAGTTTCTCTCATTGGATGTAGGCTAGAGGGGGAATCTTCTTCTCAACCTACCCTTCCTCTAATCCTGGAATACCTGGCTGATTTGCTTCAGGGTGGTCTTTCTTTCTCCTCTATCAAGATCCATGCTTCAGCCATTTCTGCTCTTTGTTCTCTTGAACAACCCATTTTCTCTTATCCCCTGGTGAAAATGTTTCTCAGGGGTGCTTGCAACTTAAAACCTCTCGGAAGGGCACCTACTCCAGCCTGGGATCTTAGTTTTGTTCTAGAGAAACTCACTCTTCCTCCTTTTTGAGCCAGCTGCCTTGGCAGATTTAAAGTTTCTCTCTTGGAAGACTGCCTTCCTCTTGGCTATAACTTCAGCAAGGAGGGTTTCGGAGCTGCAAGCTTTGATGACCGTGGAGGCTTTTCTTATTTTCCATGCAGATAGAACAAATCCCTCCTTTATGCCTAAGGTGGTTTCTATCCTGACTCTTAATCAGTCCATACACCTTCCTACCTTCTTTCCTAATCCTCGAAATAGAGGTGAAAGGATCCTACATTCTCTTGATATACACAGACAGCTCAGGTTTTACCTGGACAGGACTAAAGACCTTCGGAAATCAGCACAGTTATTGGTCAGTTTTGCCCCTGGAGCTCAGGGCAAGCCTATTTCTAAGCAAATAATTTCTAAGTGGATTGCACTTTGTATCACCTTTTGTTATTCCTTTCATGGCAAGGTTCCTCCTCAAGGGGTTAGGACCCACTCAACTGGAGCGGCTTCCACTTCTGCAGCCTTTTAAGGGGTGTCCCTACTAAAGGTATTTTGGAGGCTGCCCACATGGTCCTCTGTTCACACTTTCACTAAACGTTACAGTTTGCCTCTGATGTTCATCGTGCATACAGCTGCAGTCATTACAGATGGGTTATCCTGCCGTCAAGCGGGTCCTCGGTCGGACGAATTCCAAAGTCTAGGTCCAGCGTCGGTTGCCGTCGCTTCTTCCCTGACGTCAGTGTGGCAGGGGTATAAAAGAGGCAGCCGACGCCATTTTCTTCAGTCTTTCTTGCCGCGCGGTGCCCGAAGCAGAAGCAGTTCGTAAGTGCCGGTCGGCCAGCTCCTGAGATTTAAGAAAGTATTTCAGCCGAAGTCTTCTTGAAAGCTAAGTACCCCGTTGGGGAAACTTTTCTTGCCTCAGACCGATGTCAGACAAAGTTAATAATTGTATTTCATGTGGGAAGCAAATACCCCATAAGGATTTCCACTCTTTCTGTATACCTTACTTAGGCCCAGACCACGGCGTCTCGGACTGCCGTTTTTGTGCTAGATTCAACAAGCGCACTCTTAAGCGTCGGGCGGAGTTCGCCCTTCACTTTTTTGGCAAAAAAATTAATTATATTATGTTGTCGGATACTCCGACTCCAGTTTTGAGCAAAAGATGCAAAGATAAGGACCGACATACGAGGTCCGCACCGTCTACTGAGACCACGCTAAGGCCGACTACCAGTTCTCCGGTACTCAGCGAGGCGCCTACGCAGCCCTTGAGTACCAATGACACTACATTACCGGTGTCTTCAGTACCCGAGGTCGCAGGCTCCTCTGCCCCCATTCCTACTACAGATACCGACGCCACTCCTGGCGGGGGAAACTCAGAATTTAGACAGGCCTGCCATTTCTCAAGGGGTCTTCAGGCCTTCCTCCTTCTCTATTAAAGCCTTCACTAAATCTAAAGCAGCCATGAAAACCAAAAGACAGGTTCCTCAGACCCCCTCTCAAGGCACCATGCCTAAAAAGCAGCTGCTTAAAATGGCTGAGGATTTGATTACTCTTATCAGGGGTTCTCAACCCCCCGTCTGACAAAAGGCCCAGATTAGAGGAAGACTACTCTTCTCAGATCAAGCTTCTATTACCTCAGAACTATCTGAGGACCAGGACTATGCCTATTCTCCATTCGAAGACTCTGATGCAGAGGAGTCTATTCCCTCGGTCCACCCCCCCCCCCTGAGGACTACTCTTTTGGGGAAACCCTGCATACATTGAGGGAACACTTTCACTGTGAAGGCCAAGATTACTCGGATTCCAAGAAAAGGCTCAGGGAATTTCTTCTGCTCCCCCAGCATAGGCCCCTGGCTATCCCTCCTGTTTTAGATATATTGGATGATGTGTACACAGAAGCCAGCCTTAATCCAGATTCTTTGCCTCCAGCTCCTGTTAAACCAGACAGGTATTACCGGGTTCCTGATTCTCACCAGTTCCTATATAAAAGCCATACTGCTGACCCAGAAACTATTTCACAGGGTCCCAAGGGAATTAAGGCCTCTACTGCTAAAACCCATTACCTTCAGAGAGATTCCAGAGCTTTAGAAAGGTGGGGGAAAAAGGTGTACACCTCGGCCACTTTAACCATGAGGGCATTAAACTGTCAGTTCCATATGTTAAAGTATCAACAGTTTTTAATATCTCAGCTGAAAAGCAAGATGACACAACCAGATTTAAAAGAGTTGCAGGATTTGTTGCATGGTGCAGAGCAAGTGGGTAAGCATACCTTGCAGTGTGGTGATGCTTTAGAGGCCTCAAAGAACAAACCTTACCAGATCATGTCAAAGCTAAATTATTAGATGCACCTCTTCAAAAAGATGTATTGTTTGGTGTTAAAGCTGAGGAGGTACAAACGAAAATGGAGGAAAAAGCGAAATCAATGCAAACAGTGAAAGATTTCCTGCAGGTACAACCTCCACGTTTCAGCAGAAACTGGCCTTCAAAAAATTGGTCCTTTCCAGCCACGGACAGACCTCAAAGGGGCAGATACAGATGCCCAAGGGGTAGAGGGCAACCTCAAGGATCTTTCAGAGCCAGACAGTGGCAAGCACCAACCCCAAGAGATGGAGAAGATAGATCACAGTCTTTTAGAAAACAGACGTAATTACTTCCCCCTACACCTGCCAAGCAAAGCTTTAATGGCAGCACCTTTGGGCGGAAAACTGACATTATTCTCAAAAAATTGGCATATTGTTACAAAAGACAAATGGATTCTGGACATTATAGACAGAGGCTACAGGTTCCACTTTCACACCCTTCCAAAAATGAGAGGCATGCCAAACCTGACACAAAATCAAAGGGCAGAGGGGCAAAAACAAATTTCAGCTCTCATGGACATGAAAGCAATTCAAGAGGTACCTGCAAAAGAACAAGGTCAAGGGTTTTATTCCAGACTATTCCTGGTACCAAGGAAAGACAAAGATTGGAGACCTACCATCCTAAACACATATCTACAGGTGCCAAAATTCAAGATGCTCACATTACAGCAGCTTCTTCCCATGCTGGGCAAGGAGTCTTGGCTGGTAACATTGGACCTCAAGGAGGCATACCTGCATGTCCCTATCAGACAAGATTGCAGAAGATACCTCAGATTTCTTGCAGGTTCAACCCATTACCAATTCTCTGCATTGCCCTTTGGCTTATCTACTGCGCCCAGAGTGTTTACGAAATGCCTGGCATCAGTAATCACCTTTTGCAGACTACAAGGGATACAAATCTACCCATATCTGGACGACTGCCTGATCCAAGCGGACAGCAAAGACATACTACTGCAGCACCTGGCGTTTGTAATAAAACTGTTGAACTTCCTGGGATACACAGTCAAAAAAAAGAAATCAAAACTAATACCCTCTCAACAAATAATTTTCATGGGTGCCAGCTTGAATACAACCACCCAGATGGCCTACCTCACGCCAGACAAACGAGGACAACTGTCTCAATACTTCAGAAAAATGGCAACTTTCACCAGGCTAACTGCAAGGAAAGTCTTGCAGGCTCTGGGATTCATGGCATCTTGCATCCTACAAATCCCATGTGCAAAGCTGCATATGAGGAAACTTCAATGGTACCTAAAAAACTTATGGTCTCAACACAGCCACAGCTTGGAAGCAATTATACCACTTATTCCATGCCTTCAAAAGGAATTTTTGTGGTGGGCTCAAGCTTGCCAAAGAAACACAGGTCTTCCTTTCTGTGTGCCTCAAGCAACTCAAATCATCACAACAGATGCTTCAGACTACACCTGTGGAGCACACATGACAGATAAGTGCATTCAGGGAAAATGGACCCGAAAAGAGAAGCACCTTCACATCAACCAAAAGGAAATGCTAGCCGTGCAAAATGCTATTATGACCTTCAAAGACCTACTGCATCCAGGCCAGCTATTGATAAGGACAGACAACACCACAGTGATGTGGTACATAAACAAACAGGGGGGAACTCATTCATACCCCCTGTGCAGGCAAGCCATGACCCTATGGAACACAGCACTGGAATTGCAAATTCAACTACAGGCACAATTCCTGCCAGGGAAGGAAAACACACTGGCAGGCAACCTAAGCAGAAATATGACAGATCCACACGAATGGAAATTGCATCCTCAAGTTTTCACAAAGATAACTCAGGCATGGGGACAGCCAGATATAGATCTCTTTAATACCCACAGAAATTGCCAGTTGAAAAAATTTTGTTCAAGGACCAATCATCCACAGGCCTGGAAAGTGGATGCACTTTCCTTCAATTGGGCAACATTGACAGTCTATGCCTTCTCACCTCTTCCTCTGCTGCCCAAAGTTCTATTAAAAGCCAGAACAGAGAGGCCGAAAATGATTCTCATTGCTCCAGACTGGCCAAGACAACACTGGTTTATCCGCTGCTGCAGAGCCTGACACATTCGCCACCATGGATCCTACCTTTGGTCCCTTTTCTGTTGTCCCAGCACAACTACAAAACCCTAAATCTAGCTGCATGGAGAATTCCTTGATTTCCCAACAGATTCTCCTTTCCAAGGAGGTGCAGGATGTCATCTTGGAGGCCAGAAGACCTTCTACTAGAAAAGCCTACTCCGCCAAATGGAAACGATTTTGTGCCTGGAATCAAGAAAAGGGACAGAATCCTTGGGTAATAAATATACCTCAAATTTTACAGTACCTAGCTGAGATGTTAAACAATGGACTTTCCTTCTCCTCCATCAAGATCCACGCTTCAGCCATTTCTGCACAATACAACACAGATCCTCCTTTATTCTCTCATCCTCTCTTAAGGCAGTTCCTCAGAGGGGCAAAGAATATAAAACCCCCAAGGAAACTACCAGTCCCTGCTTGGGACCTCAACTTCGTATTGGAAAAGCTGACCCTTCCTCCCTTCGAGCCAGCTTCTTCAACAGAGCTACAATACTTGTCATGGAAAACAGCCTTTCTTCTGGCTATCACCTCAGCACACGGTTTCGGAGCTACAGGCCCTCATGGCTGTGCAACCATTCATCATTTTCCATCAGGACAGAGTTTCCTTACGAACCAACTCTACCTTTATGCCAAAGGTAGTATCCAGTGTAGCTTTGAATCAGACTATCCACTTACCTACCTTTTATCCTAATCCACAAAACAAAGGGGAAAGACTACTACATTCCTTGGACATTCACAGACAACTTCGTTACTATTTGGACAGGACAAAGCCATTCAGGAAATCTGAGCAACTCTTTGTGTCCTATGCTGCAGGTGCTCAAGGGAAGGCCATTTCCAAACAGACAATTTCAAAATGGATAGCTCACTGCATACGCTTTTGTTACTCATTTCATGGAAAAACTGTGCCTGCATGCATCAGATCCCCCTCCACCAGAGCCACAGCTACCTCTGCAGCCTTCCTCAGGGGGGTACCTACCAAGGACAGTTTGGAAGCAGCCACCTGGAGTTCAGTGCACACTTTCTCCAAGCACTATCATCTCCCACTATTCTCTAAATCTAGAGCGGGTTTTGCCACAGCAGTATTGCAGGACATCCTCGCTCCTCCTAGTTCCACTTAGTGCCTACCACCCCTTCTTAGCTTTGAGATTCTTCCCATCTATAATGACTGCAGCTGTATGCACGATGAACATAGTACA
>NC_056733.1:835474053-835551553 GCF_019279795.1 Protopterus annectens
TGTCTCGGTCAGGCTTCAGTGAAGTTGGTTAATGTTCATGTTTTCTGCAGCCATGTCTTCAGGTAGCTCTGCTTTCTGTTGACAATCTGGATGCACTGCATACTGCTGAGGATTAAAGGTCACTGAAGTACCATTTCCTGCATCTTGATTGTTACTCACTTTAATTGCTGTTTAGTAGCATTGTCATTAACTGCAGCCATAACTTGAGTACAGTAACTGCTGAACATCACTAATGCCCTTACTTTTGCTTCCTTGTTCCAATTTTGGTGTTAACTTAAGCAGTTTTTCTTGTTTATGAGAGTGGCTTTGTTTGTAGATGTTTATCGTGTTTCACTGTTGCAGTCATTACACTTGGGTTATCTTGCTGGCAGGCTACCCGCAGTCGGCCTGAATTCCAAAGTCCTGGTCCGGCGTCGGTTGCTGTCACCTCTTCCCTGACGTCAGTGTGCCAGGGGTATAAAAGATGCAGCAGATGCCATTTTCTTCAGTCTTTTGCCGCGCGGTGCCTGAAGCAAAAGCAGTTTGCAAGTGCCGGTCGGCCGACTCCTGAGATTTTCGAAATTGAATTTCAGATCTGAAGTCTTCTGTAAAGCTAAGTACCCTGTTGGGGGAAACTTTTTTTTTTTTGCTCCAGACCGATGTCAGAAAAAGTTAACAATTGTATTTCTTGTGGGAAGCAAATACCTCATAAGGATTTTCATTCTTACTGTATTCCTTGCCTAGGCCCTGACCACGACGTAGCTAGTTGTCGGTTTTGTGCTAGATTTAACCAATGCAGTATTGAACGCCGGTACCATTTTGCTTTTCATTACTTTGGCCGAAGGTTTAACTATATAATGCCGTCGGAACAATCGACGACCAGAATTCGTAAAAAGCGCAAGGAAAAAGAAAAGGACAGGCATCTGAAGTCCAAAACCACTGACAAAGCCTCTTCTAGGCCAATCGCCGGTTCGCTGGTTCTCGGGCGCTTTCACAGCCCCTGACACCCGCTACATCAGAGCCACAGGCCGCCTCCGACTCCCACGTGGAGACAGCTAGGCCTCTGGATACTCAAGGTATTGGGCCTTCGGAAACTAATCCCCAAGATGGATCCGGAGCCGCTGAGCAGGCATCGGCTTCTGAGGGTGTTTTCAGACCTACACAGCTTTATATCAAGCCAACTTCAGCTTCCAAGACAAAGACTAAAACAGTTTTAAAGACAAGGAAACAAGTACAGCATTCTCCAGGACAGACTTCCATGCCTAAGAAGCAGATGCTCAAAATGGCCGAAGACCTAATTACTTTGATCAGGGGTTCCCATCCCCCTCCTGATGGCCTAGGCAAGATACTGAATATGATTTCTCTGATCAGGTTTCCATTTCCTCTGACTTCTCTTCAGAACAGGGATACTCTATTCCTCCCTATGAGGATTTTGATGCTGAAGAATCTATTCATTCAGCTTCTCCTCCTGAGGATTACTCATTTGGGGAAACCCTGCATACCATGAGGGAGCATTTCCACTGGGAGAGCCAAGTTTATTCGGATTCTAAGAAAAGGCTAAGAGACTTTCTTCTACTACCTCAGCACAGACCTCTTGCTATTCCGCCTGTTCTAGACATTGTAGATGATGTATTTTCAGAGTCTGGCCTGTCTCCCGACTTTTTACCTCCTGCACGTGTTAAGCCAGACAGATACTACAGGGTTCCAGATTCTCATATATTTCTATATAAAAACCCTGCTGCTGACTCAGAAACTATTTCTCAGGGTCCCAAAGGGGTCAAGGCTGCTACTGCAAAAAACCCTGTCCCCTCAGATAGAGATTCTAGGGCACTGAACAGATGGGGGAAAAGGTTTACACTTCTGCTACCTTGGCTGTAAGGGCTTTAAATTGTCAGTTTCATATGCTTAAATATCAGCAAGACTTAATGTCTCTGTTAAAACAGAAAATGTCGACAAATTCTGAATGTTCTGAGAACAAGGAATCGCAGGATTTATTGCATGCAGCTGAACAAGTGGGAAAACATACTTTACAATGTGGTTATGATTCGCTGGAGGCCTCTTGCAAGGCCACTGAACAGGTTCTGTTATTAGAAGGCATGCTTGGTTAAAGGAACAGACTCTGCCTGATCATGTTAAAGCAAAATTATTGGATGCTCCATTACAGCATGATACTTTGTTTGGTGTTAAGGCAGAAGAGGTGTTGAAGAAAATGGAGGATGAAGCTAAATCTATGCAGATAGTGAAGGCTTTCTTACAGGTACAGCCACCCAGATTTAGCAGGAACTGGCCTTCTAAGAATTGGTCCTTTCCCGTGTCAGACAGGCCACAAAGAGGCAGATACAGATGCCCTAGAGGCAGACAACAGCCCCAGGGCTCATTCAGCCCCAAACAGTGGGGTGCTTCTACCTCCAAAAGCGGAGAAGACAAATCACAGCCATATAGGAAACAGTCCCAATGACTTCCCTCTGCCAATGCCAATCACTTATCTTTTGGCAGCACCCTTAGGGAGAAAGCTAGCACTTTTTTCCACAAAATTGGCACACGATCACCCAGGACAAATGGGTCCTAAATATAGTCTCTCAGGGCTACAGGTTCCACTTTCACACCCTTCCAAAGGCAAAAGGTATGCCAAACCTGCCACACAATCAATGGGCAGAGGCACAAAAACAAGTTTCATCTCTCATGGACATGAAGGCCATTCAGCCAGTGCCACAACAAGAGCAGGGACAAGGATTTTACTCGAGACTTTTCTTAGTACCAAGTAAGGACAACGCATGGAGACTAATTCTGGTCCTGTGTATTCTAAATACCTTTCTGGACGTTCCAAAATTCAAAATGTTGACTCTACAACAGCTTCTGCCCATGCAGGGCAAGAAGGCTTGGCTTGTAACTTTGGACCTCAAAGAGGCATACCTGCATGTCCCAGTCAGACAATCTTGCAGAAGATTCCTCAGATTCATAGCTGGCTCAATGCACTACCAATTCTCTGCACTGCCCTTTGGCTTATCTACTGCACCCAGGGTCTTCACAAAATGCCTGGCACCAGTAATTGCATTTTGCAGACAGAGGAATTCAAATATATCCCTACTTGGACGACTGCCTTATTCAAGCAGAGACCAAAGACATTCTACTAAAGCATCTGGCGTTTGTAAAAAGATTACTAATTTGCCTAGGGTACACAGTAAACGAAAAGAAATCAAAACTAGTACCCTCTCAAAAGATAATATTCCTGGGTGCAAGCTTAAGTACAACTGCCCAGATGGCTTATCTCACGCCAGACAAACAAAGGCAACTGACTTCTTACTTCAAAAGCATGGCAACAAAGGCCCAGTTATCTGCAGGCTCTGGGCTACATGGCCTCCTGCATTCTGCTAATTCCATATGCAAGACTGCATATGAGGAAATTACAATGGTATCTAAAAAGTGTTTGGACTCACCATTGCCACAGCCTGGAATCATTAATTTCACTCAATCCCTGCCTGCAACAGGAGTTTCGATGGTGGGCACAGGCCTGTCACCACAACAAGGGACAGCCATTCACTTTACCCACAGCCAGGCAAACACTAACAACAGATGCGTCAGATTCCTGCCATGTGCGCCCCCCAGGCATAAAGTGTATTCAGGGCCCATGGCCCCCAAGCCAAAGGCATCTTCACATCAATCAAAAAGAGATGCTAGCTGTACAAAATGACCTGACAGACTTCAAGGACTTACTTCATCCAGGACAGCTGCTGTTAAAGACTGACAACACCACAGTTATGTTTTACACAAGCAGGGGGGCACACATTCCTACTCCCTCTGCAGACAAGCCACGATTATGTGGAACACAGCATTGACCTACCAAGTACACCTGCAAGCACAATTCCTGCCAGGAAAAACAAATGCTCTGGCAGACGAACTAATCAGAAACCTCATGGATCCTCACGAGTGGAAACTAGATCCACAAATCTTCAGCATAACAAGGAAATGGGAATGCCCAGACAGATCTTTTTTTTGCCTCCTTTCACATCTGCCAACTTCAGAGATTCTGCACAAGGACTTATCACAAACAAGCATGGAAAGTGGATGCCTTGTCCTTCAGCTGGAACAACCTTACAGTATATGCCTTTCCTCCGCTGCCTCTCCTCCCCAAGGTTCTCCTAAAGGTCAGACAAGAGAAGCCACAAATGATACTAATTGCCTCAGATTGGCCATGCCAACACTGGTACCCAATCCTAAGGAGCTTGCCCCAAGGCCCAGCCTGGACATTGCCTCAAATTCCTCATTTACTGATCCAACAAAACAATCAGATCCTGCACAGCCAACTCAGAACCCTAAATCTAGCTGCATGGCGGATAGTGTAACCATTCAGAATACACCTCTCTCTAAAGCGGTTATGGATGTTATTTTGGAGGCCAGGAGGCCCAGCACCAGAAAATCTTTTATGCAGAAAAATGGTAGAGATTCTGTGCTTGGAACCAGGCACAAGGAATTGACACGCTTGTCCCAAATATACCTCAGATTTTACAATATCTAATTGAGATGCTGGACAAAGGCCTATCCTTTTCATCAGTTAAGATCCATGCCTCTGCCATTTAAGCTCATTACAATGCATTCCCACTTTTATTTTTTCACATCCATTGCTGAGGCAGTTCCTCGGGGGGCCAAAAATATAAGACCTCCAAGGAGAGCACCAATACCTGCATGGGACCTCAATTTTGTCTTGGAAAAACTGACACAGCTTCCTTTCAAGCCTGCCAATACAGATGAGATAAAATTCATATCCTGGAAAACAGCTCTGCTCCTAGCAATATCTTCAGCAAGAAGAGTCTCAGAGTTACAGGCATTTAATGGCTGTGGAAACTTTTATTATCTTCCATCCGGAGAGGGTTTCTCTAAGGACAAACCCAACATTTATGCCTAAGGTGTGGTGTCCAGTGTGGCTCTTAACCAAACCATTCATTTGCCTACTTTTTTCCCAAACCCACAGAATAAATGGGAGAGACTTCTGCATTCTTTGGACATACACAGACAGCTACGCTTCTACTTGGACAAAACTAAAGCTTTCAGAAAGACTGAGCAACTTTTAGTGGCATATGCTGCAGGATCACAAGGAAAGGCCATCTCAAAGCAGACTATTTCAAAATGGATAGGACACTGCATTCGTTTCTGCTATTCATAACATGGCAAGTCAGTACCTAAGGGCATTACACCACATTCTACCAGGGCAGCAGCCACCTCAGTAGCCTTTCTCAGAGGAGTACCAACCAAGGATATTTTGGAGGCTGCAACTTGGACTTCAGTGCACACTTTTACTAAGCACTACCACTTACCTCTTTACTCTAAATCCAGAGCAGGCTTTGCCACTGTAGTTCAGCAGGGCCTTATAGCCACTTCTAATTCTATTTAGACACAGCCACCCAACCTCAGCTTTGGGATTCAACCCAAGTGTAATGACTGCAACAGTAAAACACGATGAACATAGTACAGTTGTGTACCTACCATAAATGTAGATGTTGGAGTGTATTCACTGCTGCAGTCCAGGTTACCCACCCACCATCCCCCTTTCTTTGCTGGGACTTATCTGTACTTCTGTATCCTATACAACCTATATGATGTATTTGCTTGTAGATGAAGGTATTGTTTCTTTTAGTGCATGCTTTTATAAGCAATGTTTTTTAGCCTACCCTTTTGGGGGCACCTGACATCTGGGGCAAGAAAAACTGAAGAAAATGGCGTCGGCTGCATCTTTTATACCCCTGGTGCACTGACGTCAGGGAAGAGGCGACAGCAACCGACGCTAGACCAGGACTTTGGAATTCAGGCCAACTGCGGGTAGCCTGCCAGCAAGATAACCCAAGTGTAATGACTGCAACAGTGAATACACTTGAGCATCTACATTTATGGTAGGTACACAACTGTACTTGCTCCCCCTATCAATCACAAGTATTGTGTGTGTGTGTGTGTGTGTGTGTGTGTGTGTGTGTGTATGTATGTATATATATATATGTATATATATATATATATATATATATATATATGTAATTATGTAAATAAACAACTAAACATTACTAAAACTTTACTGCAAGCTCCTCAGCTGTGTCATCTACTGTGTATATGTAAATAAGCTGCTTGCAATAATGTCTTTATTTTCATAGACTGTATTCGAAGTACAACTTTTGATATAGTGCTTTATATTTTACTGTTTCAGTCACAACTTGTACATTGACTCTTCATGGCTGCTGAAATGGCATTTGTAATGTAATGTCTAAATTTGGTCCAAATATGCCTTACTTGTAATATTGCATTAAGTATGTGCTCTGCCTGTAATATTGTTAAATACTAAATTAAATTATGGGTGCTGTTACTGTAGTTGTCTTTTGCTTGCTCAGGTCATGGTTGAAAATGGTCTTTGGACCAGGTCCGTTACCTGGTTGATGAACCGAAATAAATAAACTGATACAGGTAATTATTGCAGACAGCGATGAGGAATAGAAAAGGAGTGACCAAAATGGGAAAGTACTATTTTTAAGGGAAAAAGAAAAGTGTCTTTCATGCTAAAAAGATGTTATGTAAATATGTGAGGTTGAAGAGTTATAGTTCAACCAAAATTCTGTGGTAAGTAAATGGGAATACATGTCGCTCTTGAAACTAAACAGGGTAAGCAGGAGAGAAGAGAGGAAGTGTTTAGGAATGGGTGCCAGATGATAAAAGAGAAAAGGTGTGATAATTCTGACTGCAGACAAGGAATTGGAGGTGGGTGGGTTTACTTTGTATGTTAGGTTAGGTTCAGGGCAGCCTAAGAGGTGCTAAATGATAGCTTGCTATACCTTCTCACTGGATGTGATGGGGGGGATGTTTTTTCTTAATCCATTTTAGCCCAGTGTATGTGATTATTAGTTCTAATACCCTTGGGGGGAAATGAATTGTAGCTTTGGTATTCTTTGGTCCTTCAGCTGTGATACCCTGGAAGAACTCTTGACTTGTAGTAATAAGTACACAAAACAAGAGTAGTTGTTTGACCAAGCAAACTTTACTGGTGGTATGTCCTTGCACTGTGAGTAGGATGTATATATCTGCTTGTGTACGTCTTTCTAAGTGTATGTTTTATTATAGAGAAACACGTGTATGTTGGCATAGATAAGAAACATGCCTTTAAACAGTTGAGTAGATGGGTGATATTTCTATATGAAAAATGTTTGGGTGATTTTTCTGTATGAAAAATGCTAATTTTTTCAGAAACTGACTGCAGATATGTGACTTTTTTGTACAGGTGAATCTGGCTTGGGAAAGTCCACATTAATCAACAGCTTGTTTTTAACCGATCTCTACCCAGAACGGTACATTCCTGGGGCTGCAGGTAAGTGTACTGTATAAAAGGCAGTCTACTCTGACATCAGTTTAATTTTCAGTAGTAAGCCTTCCAGTGACCCTTGTGTCCTCCTTTTTGGTACTGATAATTGGTTGCAGAAAATTTTCTCTGTCTTTTTCAGGCAAAAGTGGTGTTGCCCATTAACTGTGCTTGTTGTAGATGACCTCATTTTTGTGAGTGGACCTTTACAGTTACGTTAACTTTGTGTTTTGGGATGGGATGGAATGCCTCCCACACATGAAAATAACCATATGACCTTTATGTTAAAACTTTGGGAAGCTTTTGATGAAAGCAACTTTGGAAGGGGCATATTTTGGCAAAAGTGGTTTGTGCATAAAACACAGTAATGTATACTTGACTGAAATCTACACTTGCAAATAAAAGTTGCTGCAAAGAGGGGATCCCTTTCTCCTTTGAATCTTGACCTCAGAACTGATTGCAATTCCATCTTGATTCATTTGTGATGCTTCATCTGGTTTTGTTCCAGAAAAGTAATCAAAGTCAAAAGTCAAGTAAACTTTGTCATTTAGGACTACACAAGTGCAGCCTAAACGAAATTCCGAGTGTCAGACCAAGAGCGTACATAGAAAGCAAGGATAACAAGAACAGTGTAACATTTCAGTTAAAAAAAAATATTCAAAGTAATCGGTGGCTGGTATCCAAGTTTATAAGTCTCAACACTGTTGGTTAGAAGCTGTTTAAGTATCTGGTGGTCCTGCAGCTGATACTCCGATATCTGTTGCCGAAGACAGTTGTATAAACCAGCCATGTGCAGGGTGAGAGGGGTCACAAATTATTTTGAGTGCACATTTAATGCTTCTTGCTGCAGAGATCCTGGATTGATGGTAATTTGGTACCCATGATTTTTTTTCAGCAATTGTTACTATTCTGTAGCTTCTTTGTTTCTGCTATTGTACTGTTCCCAAACCAAACTCTGAAGCTACTAGTGAGAATGCTCTCTGCTGTTTTTCTGTAGAATGTGGTGAAAACAGTAGGTGGGAGCTTTGCTTTTTTGAGCCTTCTGAGAAAGAGACATTGGTGTGCTTTTATAGGTTCATAGGTTGGTACTAGGCTATCTGCCCTAGGGCCTATACAAGCCGAGCCATAACAATTCCCTGGCTATTTCTTCCCACAGTATTTACTTCCCTGGACCCCTGTCTAGCAGGGCGACTAACTTATTTTTGACCAACTGGTCGATGTTCAAAGTCAATGAGAGATCTTCCAAATGTGCACCCCTAAAAGCTTTGTAGATTTTGACCCTTTCCATCTTTTCACCATTTACTCGTTTGCAGTGTGTTTGTAGTGTTGACCTTTTTCTGAAGTCTATAATAATTTATTTTGGTTTAGTGACATTCAGGTCAGGGTTGTTATTAGCACACCAGTCATTCAATAAGTAGACCTCTTCTTTGTAAGCTCTTTCATCCTCCCCTTTGAGACCCACAACCGTAGTATCATGTGCAAACTTAATGATGTGATTGGTGGTGTGTTGTGTTGACCAGACATGGGTGAGGATGGTGAAGACAGGGCTTTAACACACAACCCTGAGGAACACCGGTGTTGAGTATTATGCATCCTGAGGTGGTCTTGCTTGCACATGTTTTCTGCAGTCTGTTTGTCAAGAAATAAAGGATTCAGTTGCACATGAGCTTGCTAACTCCAAGATGTACAGGCTTGTCAGTAAACTGCATTGGAACCACTGTATTGAATACCAAACTGAGGTCAAATAAACAGCCTGATGTAGTTTCTTCCCACCAGATAATCAAGTGAGAGGTGGAGTGCCATTGAAATAGCATGTACAGTAGATCTGTTGGCCAGATAAGCGAACTGTAGAGGGTCAGAGGTGGGTGGAAGGTTTGCTGACAGATGCCTTTTAACTATCCTCTCAAAGCATTTAATGACCTGTGAAGTTAGAGCAACCTGTCTGTAGTCATTCAGGTAGGCTGGATTAGCTTTTTTGGGGGAGAGGGACAGTATTCATCATCTTGAAGCAAGCGAGAACTTTACCAAGAATAAGGGAGGTGTTGAACTGAGAATAGTTGGTCTGCACAGCCTTTAAGTACTTTGCCCAGTATTTTATCAGGACCAGTAGTTTTCCTTGGGTTAACCACCTTAAGTTGAGATCTCACTTCATTGGAGTTGAGGCTGAGCACCTCCTCCTGGTTGATAGCTAGTCTTGTAGCAGCCACATTGCTCTTCTCTTCACATCTGTTAGAAAAGGAGTTCAGTTTGTTCGGGAATTCATTGTTGTCTTCACATTGAGCTGACCTGGTTTTGTAGTAAGTAATCTGTTGTATCCCTTGCCAGAAACTCCTGGTGTACCACTTGTCTGCAAACTGACTTTGTAATTTCTTACACACACATTGGTGTTTGCCAGACTACTTCATACTTTAATTAGTGACTGGTTGTGATGCTGTTGATGAATACTGTTTGTAAGAAGAACATCTGTACCTGCACATAGTAATGTTTGCAAAACTGTTTACAGGTTAATTTTTAATTATATCTGCAGTGTTTAAGCACAGTTCTGAAATCAGCACAGGAGTAGTGTTTATATTTGTCGTCTCCTTAATGCTGCATTACACAAACAATTGCTGTTTATACCTCTGGCTGAACAAGTGTTTAAAAAGTTGTAATAAAAGGGGAATGAAGGGGTGGAGGGTGGGGCTGGGGAAATGGAAGAAGAAGAAAAGTCACTTCAGGAGTGTTAGTGTGTGCACCTGTGGTTATCTAGTAATAATCATCGATGGTCTTAAAAATGCTATGATACACCTTCAGTTATTCAAATGGCCTGGATGGAGAGAGGTAATCAGTGCAAAAAAGAAAAGGAAATAGAGGTTTTGTTTTAAACTGAAGTCATCCTCAAGCCTTGGTGGGTACCTTCATGTGGTGAGCCAAATGCCACCAAGGCAAAACTGATGATATGAAAAAAATATATATGATTTTCTGTAAGGAAAAAAAGGAAGGGATGGGTGTGCACATCTCGGTATAAAAAAGGGCCTGGTCTGGCAGAGACATTGTAGAAAGACTAGTTCAAAGTTCTCCAAGAATAAACGACCTACAGACACTGGATCCTACCCAGTTCATCTTTAAGGGCAGATCCTGCCTCTTAAACCTGGTCGATTTCTTTGAAACAGTCACCAAGGCCATTGACGAGGGGAAGGTGGTCCACACAGCCTACCTGGACCTCGCAGAAGCCTTCGATACAATACCGCACTCGGGCATTATAGATAAGCTCACCAGCTTAAATATAAACCCCTATGTCAATAGATGGGTTGCAAGCTGGCTCAAGGACAGAACCCACATGGTTAGAATTGCTGGAGCCATGTCAGACTCCAAACCAGTTACAAGTGGCGTCCCACAAGGCTCAGTCCTGGGACCTCTCTTGTTCGGTATATATTTCTCAGAGGTACAGGCCAACACGGAAGGACTGTGGTTGACCAAGTTCGCATACGACTGCAAACTGGGCGCCATAATCGACTCTCCAGCCGACACAAACATCCTACAAAAGGGCCTCATAGAAACAGACAACTGGTGCCAGAACCATGGCCTCAAGCTAAACGCTAAAAGTGTATAGTCATCCCCTTCGGCAAAAACAAAGTGCCCGCAAATTACCACATAGATGGTAATCCATTAAGTACGGAAGAAGTAATTAGGGACCTGGGGACTCAAGTTGATAGCAATCTCTCATTCGACAACCACGTGGCCAAAGTGGTTAGAAAATCATTTTATATAGCCCACCTAATCATGAAGGGATTCACATCTAGATCAGGGGAGGTCATCGTGCCACTTTACTCATCCCTCATCAGGCCCATAATTGAGTACAATGCCCCTTTTGGGATGTACCTTACCAGACACCTGCAGCAACTGGAAAGACCCCAAAAGTACCTCACCAAGAGGATCAAAGGGCTCAAACAGATGCCATATGCTGCCCGGTTAAAGAAACTCCAGCTCTACTCAGTGGCATACCGCCTGCTCAGAGGCGATCTGTGCCTGACATATAAAGCCATGTCCAACCCGGAATTAATCGTCATGCTGCACCTCAGAAAATCCAAATCCCATCGAGCTACGCGCTCGAGAGACTTGAACCTCAGCACTGAAATAAATAGGTCATGCTGGAGGGACAGATTCATAACCCAGAGGCTCCCTTCACTCTGGAATAAAATCCCCAGTCCAGGTTAGGCAGAGTCCCTCATTTCCTCTCTTCAAGAGGAATCTTGATGAGTGGATGGGAGATCGTAGATTTACTCCGGGTATCACTTCTGTGTCACTGTTAGACAGATGCACAGTATACTAACCTCGAAAAAGGGCATAGCAAAATTCATTTTAAAATGGGTGGCGAAAGCCAAACACATTCTGGTTAGGCTTGTAAATACCCTAGGGCAGATAGCCTAGTATGAACCTATGAATCTAAAAGGGAGCTTGCTGTTGTGTTAGGCCGTGATCCAGCAGATGGTCTAAGAGGCTTATTACTGTCATTATGTGGCCAAAAAAAAAAAACAATAATCTACAAAAAGTAAAAAAAAATTGACAAACTTCAAGCTGGAGACATTGGGTAGGTACTAGGTTTGAAAGAGAAGAGTAGCTCGATTCATCTTCACTGCTTTTTGCTGCAGTCAAGGTTTTCAGTTATCAGAATGCACTGAATGTCTGATTCCTGTTGTCAGTGATGAGCATTTTTTTCATTTAAGTGCATTTTTGGTGTTTGTGTGTGTATGTATGTTCTCAGCTGTGTACTGCTGTTAACCTTGAATTTTTTTAAGCTGCTTTCTTTTGCGAGACCCTTGATGTCTTTGTACTGCTTAGTGTACTTATGGTAAATTGATTCTACTGAAAGACTTTTGTTTTTAGTCTCTCTTTCTTGTGTAAGATTGTCAAGTAAATGCAGTGTGTGACCTCTTTCGCCTGCCCAACTCACCATTAGTGCTGCTTCTGTCCTAATGGATGGTACCAATGACATCCAGACAGGTGGGGGCTTGCAAATGGAAGGTTTGGAATTCACCAAAGATTATATTGTCACATGACAGAGGACCATTCCACCATCTTTGGTGCACAGAATTACCTCATTTGAAATGAGTCTGACTATAAGTATTGCATGTACATTTACTGTCTTGGAGTATGATGCTGACTATGAAGAATTATGGATGTTCTTTGTGTACAACACTTGTTGCATTCAATATTTAAAGGCTCCCTTCTACACCTTGAGTTTAACGTCCAGCCCTACCTTCAGAGCTGAGCACCCTTTTGCCCTTTAGTCAGGCTGATACAGCCTGTCCTCTGATGCATACAGTTTCCTATTCTAAATGGGCATCTATTCATGCCAACTTCTGTGGTGGTGTTTTTTTTTTTTTTTTTTTGCCATGGTGTTTGAGTTTGCTAAATAATGTTACTCAAAGCAGTCTGCTGTTGATGTAGACATTCATCTGCCTCAGACTGAGCAGATTTATTTTTATTATCTAGTTTGTGGAGTTCAAGAAAAATGTGGCATTACCAATGTATCTGACAGCATATGGTATTTTCATCCTGGGGAAAAAAGTTGTGAATATCTGACAGAGATTCTGTAGAATGATTTCCATTCTCAGGGTTTATACCTGTAGGTACAGAACACAACATCCCCAGTTGTATAGTTTGATGGGGGGTTTAGTAGGAAGACCATTAGGAGAATGTAACTAGCCATCCAACTTTACCAAGACAGGGTCGAGACCCTTACCAGACTGACTCTGTGCCTTGCCAACTTGCAGCTGCAGGGTAATGTAAATATCTATTTTTGAGATTGCTGTAGAAGGAGAGAAAACCTTAGCGGGAGAAGTAGGGAGGCCTCCTAGCAAGCCAAGGTTGGCTTGTATCATGGAGGTGCCCTTGTAGCCTCCAGTCCTGCAGCCTGCTTCTGTTGAGGCTTTTTGCTTTGCCTCTTTGAGGCCAAGGATTCTCAGTAATGCAGGTTTCTGGTTTTAAAAGGAGAGGAGTAGGGAGTCCCCGAGCAGGACCAGCTCATTGGGACACCCAGAGTCTGTGGGTAATGGTACTGCAGAGGTAGCTTTGCAGACTATAGCAATAATGTCTGCTTTTGTCAAAGCTTCTAGCATTGCCTCTGAAGGCCACAAAATTGTTAGTTGCATGGATTTCTGGCTTCAGAAGTGGCAGTGTGTGTGGGGTTTGGCATCTGCCAGAAGCATTTTGGTCTTTGTTTTGCATTTTTAAGCTATTTTGGAAGTTTTCTACTTTTTATTATATGTATCTTTTCTTTTTCTTTGTGTTGAGTAGTCTGAATGGCTTTTGAAATATATCATAAGAGGGAGTACTGCTGTTGCTACCTTATTTATTTGTTTTTCCCTCCACAGTCCTTCAGTGGACACACAGAGAACGAACTGCCATATACTGTTTTTACGATTTACAGTTTTAAGGGCACTGAAGCTGAATATTAAGCAAAACATCAACATGTGAGCCACAGAGAGAAGTTGTAGCGTCTTGTGTCCTTGTTCTGTTGTGTGTTGCTTTTGAGCTGATGTCTGTAGAGTTCCTGACCCTGTTTCTTAGAGTATTGAAATTATCAGGATTTGCCACTTGCTTTGTCATAAGAGAGAAAGCGAATTCTAAAGGAATTAAGAATGAGTGTTTTGGACACTGTGCTTGAGGTGGAAGAAAAAAAAAGTTGGCAGAACTGTTCAGAGTACAGTGCCACGAACATGCAGAAGTGCCTTTTGTTGTCTTGGGACTGTTTGCCTGAGCTGGAGAGGCTTGGTACTCTTTTAGGAATTGAGCTGATCTCTCTTACCAAGTACAGAACAGAAGGGTTCTGGTTTCGGGGGGATTGGCACTGATAGGCACATTTAAAGCATCTAAAGAACAGAAGCGGGGAAGAAAGATCTGTAAAGGAAGAAGGACTGACATCGAAGCAGTGGCTGTAGAAGGAATAAAACTTGGAAAAAAAAAAACAGTACTGTGATTTTTCCTCAGTATTTTCTGGCAGGAACATCAACCAATAACTGTTTCAGTACACTGATCTGGCAAGTGAAGTTTGTGGACTGTTTGTGGTTTTTTGTACTGTGATGGTTTTATACTTATTTGTAAAAACTAGCAGATTCAAGTTGAATGTTGGCAGATTTGTGTTTATGCTGTGAAAGTGTATGCAAGGCAAATGCTCTTGTGTTTCAGTTTTTGCTGTATTTTTAAGATATAATAGCTGCATTTAAAAACACTACAGTTGTTTGAGTGGATTTATTTTATTCAGAAGAAAGACCTAAAAAAAGTGATTCACATTAGATACCTGCCTATTGACTTAGATCTTGATTTGCTAACAGTACTTTTTAAAATACAAGAAATTGAGGGGACTGTGTTTTAAACAGATACATTAACAAATATAAATTGGTATTGATTACATGATTAAAGCTGGCAGAAGGCTTCTTAAGTGTCTTGGTTGTTCGGAATGATCCTATATAATTTTTGTATCCCTATTATCAGCATTTGATCACTACTGCTGTAGACTTGGTTTATAGAGATTATATCCTACTAAGGATGTAACAGCTGGACAGCTTCCAGCGCTTCAGGGCACTTTCCACTTGCCCAGTTAGTCAACACAAGCTTTCATGCTAACAGAGAGAGGGAGGCTCTGTGAGGTTGTAGTCCATTGATCACATCAGTACTGAGGTCTGGAGTGCATTGCATCTCCATTGCACAGCAACCTCTTGGACGCTAGTGAGCATGTATGGGTGTTAAGGCTAAACAGAAAACCCATATCACTCCTGATGACTGCCTTAGTGATGACTTTTCTCTTTCAGCTTTTGCCTCAGTAATGAGGAACAGATAGACCAGTTGACTGAAAGAGAATCTAATGGTCAGCAGGCAGCAATATGGCATTTTAAATTGTACAAGAACCTGGCCAAAAAAAAAATTACAAGTAAATGGGGCATTGATATGTTGGTCAAGATCCAGGAGGACGCAATTAATGTATGCAATAATAATAATAATTAAAAATATATATATATATATATATATATATATATATATATATATATATATATATATATATATATATATATAATGTGTGTGTATATTTACATACATATATATATATATATATATATATATGTGTGTGTATATATTTACATATATATGTCTGTAGACTATGAAAATATAAACAATAGAAATTTTACTTTTAGATGTCCCTGCTGTTGGGAAGCCCTAATTCTGTAGGGTCAACGATTGCCACAGTTACCTTTACTGTAATTCTTTGGCATTTCTAGATGCAGTAGGTGTCTCTGGATTGTAAGGGATTATAGATTACACTCCTGCTACGCTTTTCCTTCAGAGACTTCAGCTGCCAGTCCAACGAACCCTGAGAAAGGTAATGAGGTCTAAGAAAAAGGGGATTGAAGACAAGGATATAAAAAATTTGCTTGATTTTATGTTGCCTATCTGTCCAAGTTACAAAGCACTTTTGGAAATGTAGCTTATGAGGCAGTTGATACATCATGTAGGGCAATAGAAGCCTGTGGATCATCAGGTCCCTGACATTTGGAGGTATCAGGATGCTTACTCATCCCTCTCTCCCCTCTGGAGCACCCCAACACTTTCCCATATAACCCAAGACTTACGGTGTTTTGTAAAAAGATTGGAAGCAATTGCACCGGAATAATAGGATTGCAAACATCACAAAAATGGGTACAGTCTTCATTGTCTAGAAAACCTGTAGTTCAGTGGCATAACACCTGATACCAAAAGACCAGTTGGATCATCATCTGCAGGTTTTGTAAAGCATGTCAAACACTGCGATCATAAGAGATTCCCCTGGTGTAATGAGGAAAGAATGAGTCCCTTAGGGGAGGAAGGTAGATGATTTTAGTCAAGGCTGTTCCTACTTCCAAGGGACAATGGACCTTGGAGGGCCTACTTCCAAGGAAAGAAGTCCTATTCTAGACTGGTTTCATATAACCATATTCCTGAAGGTCCCTAAGTTCAAGATGCTGATCCTGTAAGGATTTCTTCCATTCCTTCCTCAGTGGGTCATTTTGGTGACCTTAAACACCTTTCCTTGCATTCCAGTAGGCAAAAATGCAGAAGGTTCCTAAAGTTTGCAGAAGGGGAGGGTGCTCTTAGTTCAGTGCTTTGCCCTTTGGCTTGTCCACTGAACTCTGGGTGTTTGCATTGTGTCTGGTTTCGGTAGCAGCCTATTGCAGATGAAGTAGCATTCATATTTACCCTTACTTGCTATTGTTTAATCCTAAGATAGTCCTACCACAGTGCTACAGACTCTGAGAACATGCTGAAATTTTTTGGGGTCTTGGATCTGATTGTTAGCAAAGAAAATCTAATCTGAACCCCTCTCACAAATTGATTTTCTTGGAAATGTGGCTGGACTCATTTCCGTGCAGTCTCTTCCTCCCTCAGGAGAAAATGGAATTGCGCTTCGACAGTACTTCACGGAAGGTGCCTCAGACTTGCAAATGAGGAAACTCCAGTAGTACTTGAGAAATAGGTGGTGTCAGCAGACACCAAATGGAAACTAAGATTGTTTTCTGCTGCCATGTTAAAATCTCATGGTGAGTACAGAAGTGTGCCCAGAACAGGGGGTCTTTTTGGGCTCCCCCAGTTAAAACTGACCATTGTAATAGATTCTTTGGCTATAGCTTCAGGAGCTCATGTGGAAGAAGGAGAGGGAGGAGGATGGTGATAAACATTCAAGGAGATGCTAGCACTCATCCTGGCTCAGAGGGTATTCCAACCTACCTTGAAGGAGGGAGTGTTGCAGGTGAAGACACAGTACCACAGTCATGTGGTATATAAATCGGAGGGACTCCTACTTGGTATGCAGACTAGCTCTGTAAGCTTGGGAAATAGCCATGGTGGTGTTTGGATGATTGATTTTAATACAGAATGTGATAGCAGGTAGCTTGAGCAGATTGCAGGCAGACCCACACAAATGGATCTTAAACATGGATACATTTCTTGGATTTACCAGGAGATGTGGACTACTGGACATAGACCGGTTTGCTTCCCATCTGGACAGGGAGCGGAGACGGTTTTGCTCCATAGTAGCAACTCTGGGACCAGGAAAACAGATGCTTTTTCCAGAGTTGGATAGGTCATTTCATCTTTACTTTTCTACCTATACCCTTGATCCCCAGGTACTGATCATGGTGAAGGAGGAAAGACAAGAAATTATTCTTGTAGCTCACGTTTGGTCAAGACAGCACAGTTTCCCTGGGAATCATGAAGTGTTGCCTCAGTAAGCAGCTATAGTAACTAAAAATAGAAGGTCTGTACAGCACCCCAGTCTAACCACACTAAGACTGGTAGCTTGTAGGATTTTAGAATCTTGGATACTAAGGAGGTTGTCACAAAAGGAGATACTGCCAGCCCAGCTATCTGGAATTTTGTAAATAATTATATGTACTTTGTGAATATCAACAGGATTCATATAAGATGTTTGTGTTAGAAATGTATTAGAGCTGTATGTCTATATAGGATGGTTTGTAAAATATCGCTTCAACATACATGTCTGTACAAAGTGCTGTTTCAAATGTCTTCACAGTGTACCCTACTGGAATAGAACAGAAATGTGCATTCACTATTGTAATTGTTGGGAAGCTGGAATACAGGAGGTTAACATGCAAAACTTCAGAAAAATAGGTGAAATTAAATTACTTTATGGCTAGCCCATAAAGATGTTATCTTTCAGTTTGTTGAGTGCCGGAACAGACACAAATGTCTGTGCTGAGAAGTTTTCTGTATTGTCTTGGAAGTGTTTTATTGTTTTATGACTTCCAGGATCTGCAAAGATCTGAGGAAAAGCCCTTGTCTATGTATTTTAACAGGTGGATGCTAAATACCGCTAGCTTTCATCAGAGGGGGTTATACCTGGGAGAGTCAGATGACAAGAAATGATGTCATTCTGCAAGCTTTCCCAGCAGCAATATTTGGGATTTTAAGAACTCTCTGAGAGAGACTCAGCATTCTGTAGTCTGTCTTGGACCTGACCAGAAGACTCGTGCTCCACACCATTTGCCTTGCTCTTAGTAAGTTTGTAGGTTATAGTAATTTTCTTAGTCAGAAATATTGCAAAGCTTAATTTAGATGTTTTTTCTTATTTATTTGAGACTTCCTGCAATGTTGTTTTAAACCTTTCCTATGATTTTGAACTCTGCTGACACTGTAAATATATATACCAAGTATTTTCTTCTTTTAATATTTATTATTAAATCTATTTAAACCTTTCATTGTGGCTGATCTGCCTAGAGATATTTAAATTCTGAGAGTACTTGCATATTTATCTGGTGACACTGTGTGGGCCACTCCTAATAGCCTTGCTGTTGGTCAAATTACCATTTGTATTAATAGTAACATTACACAGTAAGGTTGGACACCCTTTGTTAAGGGACTTAAAGTAGCTGAAAAGGGGTTCTAGTGGCAGTGATAACTACTTTATAGTCTGGCAGAAGGGGGCATAGCTAGTAAACCTTTGTCAGCCTTTCCCAGGTGTGTGTGTGTGTGTGTGTGTGTGTGTGTGTGTGTGTGTGTGTGTGTGTGTGTGTGTGTGTGTGTGTGTGTGTGTGTGAAATAAATCTGAGTGTGTGTGTGTCAGCTACTTGGGCAGGGACAAGAAGAACTGGTTGGACAGAGAGAGTGTTGGAGGACTTGGCTTGGAACCCTGACTAAGGACTCGATAGTTGTGCCAGTGGGGAGTCTTGATGGGGATCTGGAGAAGGAGGGAGAACCAGCCCCGGACTGACTGTGGCCTCTGTGTGCTCTTAAGGGAAATTGCACTTGATGCGGAAAGCTTCATCTGGAAGTACTGTGTGTGTACCTGTCATCCTCTGTGTACATTCCCAACTGGTGCCAGTGGTGAGGATTGAGACCCCTTGATTACTAGTCCAGTAACAGGGGAAGCCCCTAGTTTTAGGTACATGTCCAGGACCAAGGGTTAAATGGTTTAAACCAATGGAACCATGTAGTCTATAGATGTCCATGGAGGCAAGGTGGGGAACAAAAGGTGGGAGAACCAATAAGTGGGAATGACAGAATGCCAGCCGTAAGTTGTCTGAAGACAACAATGGTACCAGACTACCACAAGAGGTTATATCCTGTCTTAGTAGATAGAAAACAGGCCATTGCTAGGAGAGAGCGCCTCCTAACCTGCAATGGTTAAAGAAGAGCACTACTTGCTTGGGCAATCTATTTTAGTCTGAGCTTAAGGAGGGACTTCATTCTAAATACCTTTGGCTAGGGTTCACCTTGACTGGGAGGGTGGAAAAGAAAGCAAGCAAGTAGGTATGTTTGAGGATATCCCTGCAGGTGTCCTGATGGGGAATGATTTTTGGTAATGCAGTACCTTGTGTGCATACAGTTACACACAGTCATGCTTTGAGACAAGCATGTGGGTCTGGTAGCCTGGGGGGGACCCAGACAGACCACACACTTGAAGCCAGGAGTGGTGAGGTGGCTACTTCAGGGAGGGAGCTACCGTATAGCAGTGAGACTGAAGGTGAGCCACAGCTGCTGGTGGGTACTGATGTTCTTTTGGACTGAGTAACTGCAATGGCACTTGAGTAGTAGTACCCAGGGTGTTAGCCAGGCACCGCTGTCAGAGAATGTCAGACTTTTCCTCTGGAAGGGGTGCTGGGAACAGGCTCAGCTCTCAGAACCTACATTACAGGGCTTGAGGGAGGTAGGCAATGAGGCACTTTATTCTTAAGGAAAAGGGGTATCTGTATACTGGGACAAAGGGTTACTGTATAGAAAGTGAAACCCTGAGGTAGGGCTAGAGGGTGAGAGAATACAGCAGTTGGTAGTGCCCAGAGCCTACCATCCAGCACTTCTGTAGCCCATAATATTCCCAGCATACAAAGAGATGTATTATGCAGAACTTTTATTGGCCTGGGATTTCCAGAAATGTAACCGGGTACTGCAGGACCTGTGAGCAGTGCCAAAAGGTAGGCAAGGTATAAGACAAGGTCAAAACTCCTTTTATGCCTTTATGCCTTTGCGTGTGATTTAAGGAGCCATTTCAGAGGGTAGCTATGAATATTGTGGGGCCTCTGATTACCCCAAGTTCCACAGGGAAGAAATATATCCTAGTGGTAGTAGATTATGCTACCAGATACCCTGATTCAATGGCTCTGTCTTCCATTGAGGCAGAAAAGGTGGCAAATGCCTTGTTAGAGATTTTCAGCAGGGTAGGTTTCCCAAAAGAAATACTGACTGAACAAGGTGCCAATTTCATGTCGGACCTACTGGCTTGTCTGTGGAAGCACTGTAGGATGAAGCACCTAAAGACCACCCCCTACCAGACTAATGGTCTGGTAGAGAGGTTACATTCTACACTAAAGACCATGCTACAGGCATTTGCAGACCATTTTAAGAGGGATTGGGACAAATATTTTCCCCATTTGTTTTCTTACAGATGGGCACCCCAGGAATCCACAGTTTTTTCCACCCTTTGAGTTGCTGTATGGGCATCTGGTGAGGGTACCTCTAGAGGTGATTCGTAATGAGTGGGTGGTGTGTGTGAATCTCAGAGAGTCCGTGTTGGCATATGTCCTAAACCTCAGAACAAGGCTCAGAGAACTCATGGGTCTTGGCCCAGGAGAACCTGGCAGAAGTCAAACAGCCAAAAAACGTCTGGTATGACAGGAATGCTCGATCGAGAGTGCGTGCTGTGGGGTAGCAGGTTATGGTTCTCATTCCTGTCAGACACAACAAGCTGCAGGCAGCTTTGGAAGGACCCTTAAAGAGGTAAGGAAGGTCTGTGATGTTAACTACATGGTAGAACTCCTAGGCAGAAGGCAGGGGCACAAGGTGTGCCATGTTAACATGATGAAACCTTACCATGATAGGGAGTCCCTGGTGCCAAGTATTTGCAGTAGGAGGCACCCCGAGTCTGAGGGGGATCTATGGCTACAGCAAGCCAGCCAACAAAATCTCAAATTACTATGGTGGAGCCTAGGGTTGCAGGCATATGATTTTGACAGTGCAACACTGTAATGGAGTCAGCAGTGCCAAGGCAGCTGGAATGGGGTAACGTATTCCCAGATAGGCTTATCCCTCTCCAGCAACATTTCTCAAGGGTCACTTGAAAAACTAGCTTGAGTCTTCGAGGAGAGAAGAAGTGTCACAAAAGGAAATGCTGCCAGCCCAGCTGTCTGGAATTTTGTAAATAATTATATGCCATTTGTGAATATCAACAGATTCATGTAAGATGTTTGTGTTACAATTGTAGTATAGCTGTATGTCATATAAGATGGTTTTACAGACGTGTGCTCTTTGAAATGTATCCACAGCGTACCCTACTGAAATAGAACAGAAATGTACATACACTATTGTAACTGTTTAAATGTATATATTTTAACAGGGCCATAACAAAGATGTTATCTTTCAGTTTCATTGCAGCAACAGACACAATGTCTGTGCTGAGAAGTTTTCTGTATTGTCTTGGAAGTGTTTTATTCATTTTATGACTTTCAGGATCTGCAAAGATCTGAGGGGAAAGCCCTTGTATATGTATTTTCACAGATGGATGCTAAGTTCTGGTGGCTTTCAGCAGTGGAGGGGTTTACCTAGGATAAAGTCAGATGACAAGACATGATGTCATTTTGCAAGCTACCCCAGTAGTAATATTTGAGATTTTAAGAACTCTCTTGAGAGAGACTCAGCATTCTGCAGTCTGTCTTGGGACCTGACCAGAAGTCCCATTCACCACATATTTGCCTTGCTCGGAGTAAGCTTCTAGGTTGTATTAATTCTTTTAGATATAGTCAAAAATATAGCGAAGCTTAATTTAGATGTTTTTCTTAATTTGGTGACACTGTGTGGGCCACTCCTAATTACCTTGCTATTGGTCAAACTACCATTTGTATTAATAGTAACATTACACAGTAAGTTTGGACACCCTTTGTTAAAGGCCTTAAAGTAGCTGATAAGGGCTTCTGGTGGCAGTGATATCTACCTTATAGTCTGGTCAGTAGGGGGCATAGCTAGTAAACATGTGCCAGTCTTTCCTGTGTGTGTGTGTGTGTGTGTGTGTGTGTGTGTGTGTGTGTAAAACAAATCTCAAGGAGTGTGTCAGCTGCTTGGGCAGGGCCACGAAGCACTGGTTGGACAGAGAGAGTATTGGGGAACTTGACTTGGAATTCTGCCTAAGGACTCAACTCTATAACTGTGCCAGTGGATAGTCTTATTGGGGATCTGGAGAAAGATGGAGAAGCCAGCCCTGGACTGACTGTGATCTCTGTGTGCTCTTAAGGGAAATTGCACTTGATGCGTAAAGCTGCATCCGGAAGTACTGTGTGTACCTGTCATCTAAGTGTACGTCCCCCACTGGTGAGGATTGAGGCTGTTTGATTACTGGTCCAGATGTTCATCGTGCATACAGCTGCAGTCATAACAGATGGGTTATCCTGCCATCAGGCGGGTCCTCGGTCAGCCGAATTCCAAAGTCTAGGTCTGGCGTCGGTTGTCGTCGCTTCTTCCTGATGTCAGTGCGGCAGGGGAATAAAAGAGGCAGCCAACGCCATTTTCTTCAGTCTTTCTTACCGCGCGGTGCCCAAAGCAGAAGCAGTTCGCAAGTGCCGGTCGGCCAGCTCCTGAGATTTACGAAAAGTATTTCAGCCGAAGTCTTCTTGAAAGCCAAGTACCCCGTTGGGGAAACTTTTCTTGCCTCAGACCGATGTCAGACAAAGTTAATAATTGCATTTCATGTGGGAAGGAAATACTGCACAAGGATTTCCACTCTTTCTGTATACCTTGCTTAGGCCCAGACCACGACGTCTCGGCCTGCCGTTTTTGTGCTAGATTCAATAAGCGCACTGTTAAGCATCGGGCGGAGTTCGCCCTTCAATTTTTTGGAATAAATTTAATTATTATGTCGTCGGATACTCCGACTCCACTTTTGAGCAAAGATAAGGACCGACATACGAGGTCCGCACCACCTACTGAAACCACGCTAAGGCCGACTACCGGTTCTCTGGTACTCAGCGAGGCGCCTGCGCAGCCCCTGAGTACCAATGACAATGCATTACTGGTGTCTTCAGTACCCGAGGTTGCAGGCTCCTCGGCCCCCATTCCTACTACAGATCCCGACGCCACTCCTGGCGGGGAAACTCAGAATTTAGACAGGCCTGCCATTTCTCAAGGGGTCTTCAGGCCTTCCTCCTTCTCCATTAAAGCCTTCACTAAATCTAAAGCAGCCATGAAAACCAAAAAACAGGTTCCTCAGACCCCTCTCAAGGCACCATGCCTAAAAACAGATGCTTAAAATGGCTGAGGATTTGATTACTCTTATCAGGGTTCTCAACCCCTGACAAAAGGCCCAGATTAGAGGAAGACTACCCTTCCTCAGATCAAGTTTCTATTACCTCAGAACTATCTGAGGACCAGTATTATGCCTATTCTCCATTCGAAGACTCTGATGAAGAGGAGTCTATTCCCTCGGTCTCCCCTGAGGACTTCTCTTTTGGGAAACCTTGCATACATTGAGGGAACACTTTCACTGGGAAGGCCAAGATTACTCAGATTCCAAGAAAAGGCTCAGGGAATTTCTTCTGCTCCCCCAGCATAGGCCTCTGGCTATCCCTCCTGTTTTAGATATATTGGATGATGTGTACACAGAAGCCAGCCTTAATCCTGATTCTTTGCCTCCAGCTCCTGTTAAACCAGACAGGTATTACCGGGTTCCTGACTCTCACCAGTTCCTATATAAAAGCCATACTGCTGACCCAGAAACAATTTCACAGGGTCCCAAGGGAATTAAGGCCTCTACTGCTAAAAATCCATTACCTTCAGAGAGAGATTCCAGAGCTTTAGAAAGGTGGGGGGAAAAAAGTGTACACCTCGGCCACTTTAACCATGAGGGCATTAAACTGTCAGTTCCATATGTTAAAGTATCAACAGTTTTTGATATCTCAGCTGAAAAGCAAGATGACACAACCAGAACAACCAGATCTAAAAGAGTTGCAGGATTTGTTGCGTGATGCAGAGCAAGTGGGTAAACTTACCTTACAGTGTGGTTTTGATGCTTTAGATGCCTCATGTAGAGCTGCTGTTACGGGGTCTGTTATACGTAGGCATGCTTGGCTCAAAGAGCAAACCTTACCAGATCATGTCAAAGCTAAATTATTAGATGCACCTCTTCAAAAAGATGTACTGTTTGGTGTTAAAGCTGAGGAGGTGCTAAAGAAAATGGAGGAAAAAGCGAAATCAATGCAAACAGTGAAAGATTTCCTGCAGGTACAGCCTCCACGTTTCAGCAGAAACTGGCCTTCAAAAAATTGGTCCTTTCCAGCCACGGACAGACCTCAAAAGGGGGCAGATACAGACGCCCAAGGGGCAGAGGGCAACCTCAAGGATCTTTCAGAGCCAGACAGTGGCAAGCACCAACCCCAAGAGGTGGAAAAGATAGATCACAGTCTTTTAGAAAACAGACACAATGACTTCCCCCTACACCTGCCAAGCAAAGCTTTAATGGCAGCACCTTTGGGCAGAAAACTGACATTATTCTCAAAAAATTGGCATATTGTTACAAAAGACAAATGGGCTACAGGTTCCACTTTCACACCCTTCCAAAAATGAGAGGCATGCCAAACCTGCCACAAAATCAAAGGTCAGAGGCACAAAAACAAGTTTCAGCTCTCATGGACATGAAAGCAATTCAAGAGGTACCTGCAAAAGAACAAGGCCAAGGGTTTTATTCCAGACTATTCCTGGTACCGAGGAAAGACAAAGATTGGAGACCTGTCTTAGACCTATCCATCCTAAACTCATATCTGCAGGTGCCAAAATTCAAGATGCTCACATTACAGCAGCTTCTTCCCATGCTGGGCAAGGAGTCTTGTCTGGTAACATTGGACCTCAAGGAGGCATACCTGCATGTACCTATCAGTCAAGATTGCAGAAGATACCTCAGATTTCTTGCAGGTTCAACCCATTACCAATTTTCTGCATTGCCCTTTGGCTTATCTACTGCGCCCAGAGTGTTTACGAAATGCCTGGCATCAGTAATCGCCTTCTGCAGACTACAAGGGATACAGATCTACCCATATCTGGATGACTGCCTGATCCAAGCGGACAGCAAGGACATACTACTGCAGCACCTGGCATTTGTAATAAAACTGTTGAACTTCCTGGGATACAGTCAACAAAAAGAAATCAAAACTAATACCCTCTCAACAAATAATTTTCCTGGGTGCCAGCTTGGATACAACCACCCAGATGGCCTACCTCACGCCAGACAAGCAAGGGCAACTGTCTCAATACTTCAGAAAAATGGCAACTTACACCAGGCTAACTGCAAGGAAAATCCTGCAGGCTCTGGGATTCATGGCATCTTGCATCCTACTAATCCCTTGTGCAAAGCTGCATATGAGGAAACTTCAATGGTACCTGAAAAACTTATTGTCTCAACACAACCACAGCTTGGAAACAATTATCCCACTCATTCCATGCCTTCAAAAGGAATTTTTGTGGTGGACTCAAGCTTGCCAAAGAAACACAGGTCTTCCTTTCTGTGTACCTCAAGCAACTCAAATCATCACAACAGACGCCTCAGACTACGCCTGGGGAGCACACATGACAGATCAGTGCATTCAGGGAAAATGGACCCGAAAAGAGAAGCACCTTCACATCAACCAAAAGGAGATGCTAGCCGTGCAAAAGGCTATTATGACCTTCAAAGACCTACTGCATCCAGGCCAGCTATTGATAAGGACAGACAACACCACAGTGATGTGGTACATAAACAGGGGGGAACTCATTCATACCCCGTGTGCAGGCAAGCCATGACCCTATGGAACACAGCACTGGAATTGCAAATTCAACTGCAGGCACAATTCCTGCCAGGGAAGGAAAACACACTGGCAGACAACCTAAGCAGAAATATGACAGATCCACACAAATGGAAGTTGCATCCTCAACTTTTCACAAAGATAACTCAGGCATGGGGACAGCCAGACATAGATCTCTTTGCTACCCACAGAAATTGCCAGTTGAAAAAATTTTGTTCAAGGACCTATCATCCACAGGCCTGGAAAGTGGATGCACTTTCCTTCAATTGGGCAACATTGACTGTCTATGCCTTCCCGCCTCTTCCTCTGATGCCCAAAGAGAGCAGAGAGGCCGAAAATGATTCTCATCGCTCCAGACTGGCCAAGACAACACTGGTATCCGCTCCTGAGGAGCCTGACACATTCCCCACCATGGATCCTACCTCTAGTCTCTCTTCTGTTGTCCCAGCACAACTACAAAACCCTTCACAGCCATCTCAAAACTCTAAATCTAGCTGCATGGAGAATTCCTTGATTTCCCAACAGTTTCTCCTCTCCAAAGAGGTGCAGGATGTCATCTTGGAGGCCAGAAGACCTTCTACTAGAAAGGCTTACTCCGCCAAATGGTAACGATTTTGTGCCTGGAATCAAGAAAAGGGACAGAATCCTTGGGTAATAAATATACCTCAAATTTTACAGTACCTAGCTGAGATGTTAAACAATGGACTTTCCTTCTCCTCCATCAAGATCCATGCTTCAGCCATTTCTGCACAATACAACACAGATCCTCCATTATTCTCTCACCCTCTCTTAAAGCAGTTCCTCAGAGGGGCAAAGAATTTAAAACCCCCAAGGAAACCACCAGTCCCTGCTTGGGACCTCAACTACGTATTGGAAAAGCTGACCCTGCCTCCCTTAGAGCCAGCTTCTTCAACAGAGTTACAGTACTTGTCATGGAAAACAGCCTTTCTACTGGCTTTCACCTCAGCATGCAGGGCTTCGGAGCTATAGGCCCTCATGGCTGTGCAACCATTCATCATTTTCCATCAGGACAGAGTTTCCTTACGAACCAATCCTACCTTTATGCCAAAGGTAGTATCCAGTGTAGCTTTGAATCAGACTATCCACTTACCTACCTTTTATCCTAATCCACAAAACAAAGGGAAAGACTACTACATTCCTTGGACATTCACAGACAACTTCGATACTACTTGGACAGAACAAAGCCATTCAGGAAATCTGAGCAACGCTTTGTGTCCTATGCTGTAGGTGCTTAGGGAAAGGCTATTTCCAAACAGACAATTTAAAAATGGATGGCCCACTGCATACGTTTTTGTTACTCATTCCATGGAAAAACTGTGCCTGCATGCATCAGATCCCACTCCACCAGAGCCACAGCTACCTCTGCAGCCTTCCTCAGGGGGATCCCTACCAAGGACATTTTTGGAAGCAGCCATCTGGAGTTCAGTGCACACTTTCTCCAAGCACCATCACCTCCCACTATACTCAAAATCTAGAGCGGGCTTTGCCACAGCAGTCCTGCAGGGCATCCTAGCCCCTCCTAGTTCCACTTAGTGCCTACCACCCTTACTTAGCATTGGGATTCTACCCATCTGTTATGACTGCAGCTGTATGCACGATGAACATAGTACAGTTTTGTACCTACCATAAATGTAGATGTTAGAGTGCTCATACAGCTGCAGTCCAGTCCAGGTTTCCTCCATCCCCTCTTAGGACAGGCCTTATGACAAACACTTTTCATATAACCTTTTTGGGGTATTCTTTATGGTGTATTTGCTTGCAACTACTGTTTTTGATTTATCAACATTGCATCTTTGCATAACATTATGTTTGCCTTCCTTCTGGGGGCACCTGACATCTGGGGCAAGAAAAACTGAAGAAAATGGCGTCGGCTGCTTCTTTTATACCCCTGCCGCACTGACGTCAGGGAAGAAGCGACGACAACCGACGCCGGACCTAGACTTTGGAATTCGGCCGACCGAGGACCCGCCTGACGGCAGGATAACCCATCTGTTATGACTGCAGCTGTATGAGCACTCGAACATCTACATTTATGGTAGGTACAAAACTGTCCTTTTTGGGGCGTCACAGAAGACCTACATTTACAGAGAATATGTAAAACATTCTAAAGAAAGCTAAGACACTAGAGCAAGAAAATCCTATGTAGCAAATTGGAAAAGATTCTGGTGATAGTTGAGGGAATTTGACCACAGGCAAGTATGGAATTGGTCCTGAAATACCTTTGACCTTTACAAACCAAGTTAAGCTTACACATTCATAAAAGTGCTTGCTTCTGTAATCTTAGCCCAACTAACCATGGTCCCTCCTTTTTATTTTAAATTTTCAGTTAAGCAATTCCTTGAGGGAATCCTTTATCTCTGACCTTCTTGAAAGCAGATTGCTCCACCACGGGCACTGAACTGTGTTTTGGAGAACTTAACCTTGCCATCCCATCTTTGAACTAGTAACATACTTCATTCAGTTATTTTTATACGATGATGCTTTTGTGGCAATTACCTCAACTAGACAAATGTCAGTTCTCAAAAGTTTGATGTGTAAACAGTCATTCCTGGTGTTTCACCAAGACAGTGTTGCAATTTTGTACTAATCACTCCTTTGTCTAAAAGGTGGTTTCTGAATTAACAATCAGCCAGAACAAAAAATAAAACAACGTTGGCTGGTGACAAGAAGCTGTTTTAATGAATGGTTGACAGTGCTTTTGTTCCATAAACAATTAGAACAACTTCAGAATCAGTTCAGAATTAATCGGGTCATACAGCTACTGGTCTTTTTTTTTTTAAATACTAAGCCCGAAATCTCAGGGAAAGGTGCCCTCCATTCCAACAATGTGCATAGACAGCTAGGATTCTGTTTACACAGAACCAGCAATTGTAGAAAGTCTAATTTGCAAATGGGAAATAGACCTGTCAAGAAACTTACAGATTCCAAATGACTAACACATTGCATCTTTGTTACCAACATTATGGGAAATGGTTCTAAGCTATATAAAGGTGTATTCTATTAGAGCCATCGCTGCCACCACAGTCTTTGTGGTGGGGGGTCACCACCCAGCCTATCCTTGAAGCAGCTACCTGGTCATTTTTTGCACCCTTTCTGTGTGTATGTATGTATGTATGTGTGTGTGTGTGTGTGTGTGTGTGTGTGTGTGTGTGTGTGTGTGTGTTTGTGTGTGTTTGTGTGTGTTTGTGTGTGTGTAAAATTACAATATGAGGATTGCTTCTTTGACCAAGGCAGGATTTTTCCCTCTGCTAACCTGCAAGGTCTTATGTTCACATAACTAATCCCCTTTAATAATTTTCACTGCTTTGGGAATCTCCCCAAGAAGTAAGGACTGTAAAAGTGAATAGTACACTGAACACAGTGCACTTGTGTTAGGAACTCTGCATTAATACAGATGTTCATGTAGTTAACTGTTGCCGTCCAGGCTCTCTCCTGCAACACACTTTTTTGTTTTCCTTGTGTCCCCTGCACTCTTGATTATCTTTGGGCTAGCATGGCCCTTCAGTCCCTAATTTTTGCCTTCCTCCTCACTGCTTTCAGACTTTCATTCTTGTTTTACTGGCTGTCTTTTTTGGAGAAATTAAATTGGGATCCTCTGGGGTGGATTTGGGCCAGTTGTGGATGTATCACTAGCTCCACCAGACTATAGCACTGGGTTCTACCCCCATGACTTTTAGGTTGGGGCAAGTAATGTGTAAAGATTATGTTGGCTGATTTATCTTTTGCTACTGTGTTCACACTTGGTAGGGTAGAGCTGTGATAATCTGGCTGGCTGTGGTCTATGTGCAGGACAGAGTATCCCAAGGCGTGAGGACTGCAGCAGTAGAACTACTCCAACATCTACATTTATGGTAATTCCCTAACAAAGTTGAACTTCTCAGTGTTAATGGAATTGAAGCTTTAAGGACATTCAGGCAAGCATCATCCAGAGCTTGCCCTAGTCCACTTATTACCTCTTCATCTTCATCTGACACACCCTTTCTATTGTGTACCCTTGCAGAATTTAGAAGGCTTATGCAGTATGTGACAAATTCTTGTGTATGTTCCATAGTTCTTAGAGACTGTTTCTCTCTGTCTCTCTCTCACACACACACACACACACACACACACACACACACACACACACACACACCACCCATGCATCTCTTTCCTGTGTAAGAATTTACTTTGGAAAGCCTATTTTTGTTTTGCGTCTTCTTCTCTTTGATTGTTCTGTCCATCTTATCAAAAAAAAGTACTTTGATGAATTGGATATAATCTTTTTTTTGTTTTGCAGAAAAAATTGAAAGAACAGTACAGATTGAAGCATCTACTGTAGAAATTGAAGAGCGTGGAGTAAAGCTAAGATTAACAGTTGTTGACACACCAGGATACGGTGATGCTATCAATAGCCAGGACTGGTGAGTGTGTTAGTTTTTTTCACAATAATAGAGGTATCAACAAGCCTCTTAAATAATGTCTTCTTGCTGCTGATGGAATTCTTAACAGTATGACAAAGTTTGTACCAAATGTTTTCAAGAACAAGAAAGACTACAATCTGCAGTGTGTTTGATGCTTTTTATGCCAAGACTCGAGGTCCTCATGTCCTGTTACTAGTATAAAGTACTTGTTGCTATTTTGTGTCTGGCTGCTGGGTTCCATTAATGCTAGAGACTGTGTTTTTATGTATATATATATGTGTGTGTATATATATATATATATATATATATATATATATATATATATATGTATATATGTATATGTATATATATATATGTATATGTATATATGTATATGTATATATGTATATATGTATATGTATATATGTATATATATATATATATATGTATATATATATATATATATATATATATATATATATATATATATATATATATATGTAGGTTTACTGTCATATACTCTGTTCAAAATAAAATGCATCCATATCTGCGAATCAGATGTGCGAAGTTAAAAATATCAAGTAGGTGAGAATGTCAAAGTGCACAAACCAACATCATCAAATTTGCACTTTTGACATTCACTTAAGCATGTCCGTGGTGCACACTACGAAATGCCATCTTTTTGCAGGGAGGCTATGCCCCCCCTGCAAGTAATATGTTCCAACTCCAAGATTGCACTACAGTGGGGAAAAGGGCTATTTCCCGATACCCACTGTACCGCGATCTGTATTCAGAATGCCAAAGTCAGTTGCATTTGCAAATCTGAACACACACACTTGTGCAGGTTAGACGAAATGGGAATCGTCCAAATGTTTGACATTCCCATTTCCATATAACAGGTACTCAGCATTTTGATAGTAAACCTATATACATGTATTCCTATATACATATATATATATATATATATATATATATATATATATATATATATATACATATGTGTGTGTGTGTGTGTGTGTGTGTGTATGTGTATATATATATATATATATATATATATATGTATATATATATATATATATATATATATATATGTATATATATATATATGTATGTATATGTATATATATATATATATGTATATATATATATATGTATGTATATGTATATATATATATGTATATATATATATGTATATGTATATATATATATATATATATATATATATGTATGTATATGTATGTATATATATATATATATACATCAAAACACACACATACATATCTATTTCACCCTTTTGAGAGATTTCTAGGCTGTGTAGCAACCTTTTGCTTTCATTGTGACGTTGAAAGCATTGTTTTTAATTTATAGTATTTGAGTATCCGGTACTTTAAAAGAAGGAAAAAGTCTTGTCGAAAAAAAAAAACTGTTCCTAGTGCTTCAAAGTAAACTTGTCATTTAGAACTACACATGTGTAGCCTCAAAGAAATTTTGTGCATCAGCTCAATTCTTGAGATTACAAGAGAAGGTGAAACAACACATACAAGAGGAATAAACATAACTAACTAATACAATACTTCTCCCAATACATGCAAGAAAGAGCAGAGACATTTGCCAGCACTCGTATACAAAAAGAATACCCTCCCCTGAGTTAAATTAACTACCCTGTTTAAAGTAATGCACTACAAATTGAACAGTGCCCAAATTATTTGTCTAATGTTGCACTTGAGTGGGTTAAATAATACTGACTTGTGTCTTTTGGCTTTTCCTGGTTAGGGGTCGCCACAGCGGAACTCCGGTCTGCTAATGATTGACAGCAGATTTTTACGTGCCGAGTTGCTGGCCCTGACGCACAACCTTCAATGAAGGTACGCCCATTCACGCATGTCTCCATACAGAAGACGCTCTAGCTGAGAATCGAACAGGGCAACATCTTACTATGAGGCGACAACGCTACCGCAGCACCACCACCGCAGTATGTTAAGTAATACTGACTGTGGATATAATAAATAAGTTCTGCACTTACTTGGAATATATGTAAGTTGATGTTGCACATATAAATAAAGATTGACGTGTGCCTAAACTCCTGGGACTAGTGCCCGAGTTCAGAAGTCTATTTACTGTAGGGTAGAAACTGTTAAGTCTTGTAGTCCTGCAGTGGATACTGCGATATCTCCTGCCAGATGCTTAATCAGTCCATGCACAGGATGCGTGGTGTCCTGTATTGTTTTGGTGGCCTTTCAGATGATGCTTGCAGAATAAAGTTGTGTAAATGGAAGACTGGAACATGTTACCTTTTCTGCAACCCTCATCACACTTTATAGCACCTTCCTTTCTGTAACTGTGCAGCTTCCAAACCGCACTGTGAAGCTGCAGGTAAGGATGCTCTTAATTGCACCTCTGTAGAAGCTGGAGAGAATGTGAGGAGAAAGCTTGGCTTTTTTCAGCCTTCTTAAAAAGTGTAGACATTAGTGCACTTTCTTGACCAGCTGGCTGTTTCCTGACCACGAGAGAGCTGATATGTGTACACCCAGGAATTTCATACTCTTAACTCTCTCCACACACTCACCATTAATCCTGAGTTCTGGGTGGTTTGCTCTGCTTTTCATGAGGTCGTTAATCTCTTTGGTCGTGCTTACATTCAGGTCAAGATTGTTCCCTTTGCACCAACTGATCAGAGATGCTTCCTCCTCTCTCTACGCCCTTTCATCCTCCTTTGTGATGAGCCCCACCACTGTGGTGTCATCAGCAAACTTGATAGTATGGTTAAACTTGTGCTTAGCATAGCAGTCGTAGGTCAGGATGGTTAATAACAGTTAACTGAGAACACATCCCTGTGGAAACCCAGTGTTAATTGTGATGCACTTTGATGTGTTCTAACCTGAACACACCTTCTGTGGTCTCTCAATCAGGAATTCCAGGATCCAGTTATAGAGATTTTTACTGATTACTAAATGTGCCAGTTTTTCTGTCAGCTGCATCGGTACCACCATATTAAATGCAGAGCTGAAGTCTATGAACAGCATCCTCACATAGTTATCTTTGCTGTCTAAATGCTCAAGCTAGATGTGTAGTGCTACTGATATGGCATCAGCCGTGGATCTGTTAGCTCTGTACACAAACTGCAGAGGGTCAAAATTAGGAGGTAGGCATGATGAAAGATACTTTTTGATCAGCCGCTCAAAATATTTCATATCAGTGGGATGTCACAGTGACTGGTCTTTGGTCGTTAGGGCTTGAGGGAGTGGTTTTCTTAGGTAGTGGGATGATGATAGTTTCCTTGTAGCACGAGGGTACTTTCACAATGGCAAGAGAGGTATTAAATATTTCCTTGAGCACTGTGTATAGTTGTTCAGCACAGCCTTTTAACACCTTGCCCAGTATGTTGTGTGGGCCAGCAGCCTTTCTGGGTTTCACTCTTCTTAGCGCTCTTCTTACCTCCTCTGTGCTGAGGCTGAGTACTGCATCCTTCTCATTAGTGGGTAGCTTTAGTGTCAACCTGTTTCTTTCCTCAAATCTGCCAAAGATGATGATTAAACTGTCCAGGAATTCGATGCTGTTCTCACACTGTAGCTGACCTGATTTTGTAGTCCGTGATCTCCTGTATGCCTTGCCATAGTCTCCTTGCATCCTTCATGTCTTCAAAGTGGCACTGCTCCTTTCTGCCATACTCCCTCTTAGCCTTCTTTATACCCCTCCTCAGATTACCTGTTGCTACACTTAGGGCTGCTTTGTCCTTAGCCCTGTAAGCTGTGTTTCTCTCCTTTAAAAGCTCATATACCTTAGGGATAAGCCATGCTTCTGGTTAGCTTTAATAGTAATACTTTTTGTATTTGTTACTCCATCAACGCAGTTTGAAATGTATGCCATCACTACCCCAGTGTATTAATCAGTGTTCAGATGCTGATTCACTGTGGCTGTCTCCTTGAACATTTTCCAGTTAGTTCTTTCAAAGCAATCTTGGAGGGCCTCTGTAGCCCCCTTGAGCCATACCCTGATTTGTTTCTTTGTGAGTTTCTCTGTAACCAGTGCAAGTTTGTAAGCTTGTAATAGCAAGATGGTATAATGGTCAGAGCTTCCCATTTGTAGGAGGTGCAGTGCCTTATAAGCTTAAACTTAATGTATAACTTGTCCAGGATATTATCAGTGCTTGTAGGAATGTCCACAAATTGATGATAGTGCGGGAGTACTTCTTTCAGATCTGCTTTATTAAAGTCACCAGCTGCCGCATGTACAAAGTCGGGATATTTGCTCTGCAGCTTGCTCATGTGATTGCATTGTTTATTTCAAAACTCTTAGACTATGTTTGGCTAATGCTGCTGTCTGACTTAAATAAAAGTGGTACTTGAACAGTTTAGTAAGCCTGAACTTTCAGTGTTGAGGACGTGCACCAATGCTTTAGATTGAACAGATCACAAAGAAATGAGGGGGGCTGGCTTAGAGCTATTAAAACTGAGCCGGATTATGATTGACTAGTTACTTTGATAAAACAACATTGAAGTGTTTAAAATTTGGAATAAAAAAGGGAATAGGCATGTTGATGCCCTCTCTTCACAGAACTTCACGAGAGAGATAAGGAGCGTACTAAGGAACAAAAGTATCTGAATAGTCATCCAGTACACTGGAATTTGGTAAGTGATTTGAGTGTGTGTGTGAGTAATTTAGAAGCAACTAAACACATTTTTGGTATACTTTCTAATTCTCCTGTTCCAGCCCCGAGTTAGCATTTTTGTGAATAGAAATACATGTATTACATATCAAAGAATTTAAAAAAAGGATTTTGCGCTGTTATCCCAGCAAGGTGCTGTTGAATACTGCACATTAAACAGTTATAAGAAATCCACTGAAAGAGACTGAACTGTTGCTCTTGCTGTTCAAGACTAAATGAGTTAAATTAATCCTCTTGAGGCCTGAAGTCTTTTAAGGTAGGTGTAACCTCCAGAAATGCGTTCTTCCAAATCCTCTCTTGAGTATACATCGTATGATTTGCAGAGTCTTGTAAACTTTGCAAGTTACAAAAAATGCAAAATACAAAAGTCTTCTGTTAGATGAGCTGTGCAGGGTTGGTAGAATCAAGTCTGTCTGGTGGCAATGCGTTTATATTGCAAACGTATTGCATTTTGGCAGTTAAAATATTTTAATTAGTATTTTGGCCAAGTGAAGGGATGTTTCTATAATTTATTTATTTTACATTTGTTAACCAGGAAATTCCTACTAGACCAGGTCCATTTTCAGCGGAGGCCCGGGGAGAAAAGCTCCAACATCAAGTTATACAAATACAGTACATCCAGCATAATACACAAAACAGGTTATATCATGTATGCTGAGCATAGTAATATAACAAGAATTAATAAAAACACTCCAGGTAAAAGAAGATATAGAACATTGGTAAAAAGACAATGTCAGTCATACATTGGTAAAAAAAGAAAATATATCAAGTAAGATTCTACAGTTAAAAGTACCCTTTCAGATGACCAAGCCTACAGGGGATCAGAGCTCCAGCATGTGATCAGAGAGGAATTTGGGGAGTTAATAGTAGTATGGGTAGGGTTATGCAATACAAGGGCATAACCAGGTACTAAGAAGGTGTGATTTGAGGGAATTTTTGAAAATGGATGTGGAGGTGGCAGTGGACACAGATAGGGGAAGAGAGTTCCAATTTCTGGCAACGGTGTGGGAGTAGAGCGCTTTCCCTGCATTATTGTTAGCCTTGGTGATGGAGAGGAGAGATTTTTCACTGGATCTTTGGTACCGGTTTGCAGTATAGATAGTAAGTAGGTTGGATAATGAGGGTTTTTTTCAGGATATTTGAGAATATTGTAGGCTGTGCCCACCTGGTGATAGTTAAGTAGCTGTGGTAGCTCAAGCCATTTTAGTTTTAGTGCAGCACAGTGATGGGTTCTATAGGTTGAGTTAGTAGCACACTTGGCTATTTTATTGCAGCATGATTCTAGTTTGTCTAGGTCACATTGTCTGTTTTGGGTAAAGATTGGTGCTGCGTATAATAGTTGAGAGGAGGTGGCTTGGTGCAAGAGTGACTCTTGCTTTTTGTGAGATAAAGGACTTATGCCTGTATTGGGAGCCTAGTTTTTTGTGTACTAGTTTTATGGTATGTGAGATGTGAACATCAAAGTGGAGGTTATTGTCTATTATAAGCATGCAAAGTAGAAGCAAAGTATATCAGTGAGTGAATTGTGTAAGAACTTTCTAGTGATAAATGTTGACTGGTTAGCATACTGCTGTTTTGTGATAGTGCCCAGTCAGTGAAAATTACTGTGATGATGTGAGGTATTGCCAGCTATGCCAGTAGAAGTAGGGCAGTGGGTGTGTAACATATGCCAGGATACCTAGCTGAAATTTTGTAAAGAATTATGTCATTTGTATATCAAACCGATTTGTGCAGGTGCTTGTGTTGAAAATGTATTTGTAAAACTACACGTGTTAAAAATGTACCAACAGTGGGTTCTGCCGGACAGAAAAGAAATACACCTGTACGTCAGGCTGTATTGCAACTGTTGAATATATTGTAACAGAGAATACTGGAAGAGAAGAGGTTAATCTCAGTCCATTTAACTTTGAAAAATAGTCTGAAATTAAATTACCTGGTTTAGGCCATAAAGATTTTATCTTACAGTTCTAATTGCAGCCAGAGACAAAATGTATGGGAAAACCAGGACTAGGAATCCTACTATATTGTCCTTGGGTGTGAACTAGTTGTTACCCTGGAAGGGTGGACGTTATGATGAAATGAGCAAGTGCCAGCATAGCCAGCTGGAGTTTTTGTAAAGAATGATTTGTCATTTGAATATCAAACTGATGTATACAAGATGCTTGTGTTACAAATGTAATAGAACTGTGTGTCATTTGTATATCAAACTGATTTTGTACAGAGGCCTATGCTGAAAATGTATTTGTGAGCTTTATTTGCGTTGAAATGTATCAACAGTGCACCCTGCTGAAATGAATAGAAATATGCATGTATTGTTCTAGCTGAATTAAGTGTTTGTTATAATAGAGGATACTGGCACAGCAGAGGTTAACCTTAAGAAAAATAAGGGAAATTTTAATGAGCTGTTAAGCCATTAAAAGTCACCCCACAGTGCTGGATAGGACCAGAGATGCGGGGGTCTGGGGAAGAGCTTTTGTTCATTAGCTCAGTGAAAAAGAGGGAAGGCCCCCAGGCACTGCCATAAATATTTAGATGTGTATTGTGGCCATCTGTGCTCAGCTTCAAATGGGAGTACTGTGAGAATCTAGAGTCAGGTGACCAGATGAGGTCATTCTGCCAGCCCCCTTGGAAATTGTATTTTAGATATTACAAAGAGAAATCTCAAGAGTATTGAATATTCTGTTTGGGAACCTGACTAAAAAGACCCTCACCCATGGCATCTTGCCTTGATGTAGTAAGTAACTTAACTAGGGAACAGTAAAATTCTCTTGGATTCAGTCAGGAATATAGTGAAGCTTAGATCTGATGTTTTCAGTCTTTATTCCATCCTTGATAGATTGGTTTGGTTCAGATATCGGAACCAACTCTGCTGTTGCTACAGCTCGCGTCAGTCAAAAACTCTCAAGCTTCACCTCTACCCAGAATCCCTCTCTCTCAATTACCTCAGATCTCATTTGCCACTTTCAAAAATGGTCTCATTTAGCTGATACTCTCGAGTGTTTGTGGGATTAGGTAAATTTTTTGTGTCCTTTTCAAATTATTTTTTCTTTATCTCCACCTCTCTCATTGCACTTTGCATAATCTTTGTGTCATCGCTGATACGCTTTTTCCTTTACACTATTGTGTAATCCCCAACTGTCATTGTTGATACTTCCCTCCCTCCCTCCCTCCATCTCTCTCTCTCTCTCACACTGTCTCTGTAATCTTTCCCCTCCCTGTACACATTTGTGTACTTCTACTGTCATAATTGATGGTAGTCTCCTTCTTCCTTGCTACATTATATAACTATATATGTATGCATGTATGCTGTGATCTGTTCCCATCTCCCCTAAACAACAAATGCAGCAACTACTTCACCCTGATTTCTCCCTTTGGGAAAGTCACCAAGAGACACTGTGCTCCATGATTGGACTCCTGGTCTCCTATATGCCTTTCCCCTAATACCTCTGATTCCCAAATTTTTACAGAAGCACTCTTTGATTGAAGTGCACAGTAATCCTCATTGTTCCTTTTTGCCTTGAAGGGTTTGGTTCCCCCTTTCTTTAACCTTATCTAACTTGACAACCCTTGATTCTGGATCGATTGCTAGACCTCCTTTCCCATGAAGACGGTCTTGTTCAGCCAGACATTTTGAACCTTAAGTTGGCTGCTTGGTTTCTCCAGTTCCATTAATTGCCAGGCATCCAAATATTTCTTCTCCAGCATGCCACATTCTTTTATCGGCTCACAAACCTTCCCACTAGAAAGCTGTACATCAGTAAGTGGAAGAGATTTATGATTTGGGCCCTTGAAAAGCAAATAGATGCCTTTTCAGCTTCCACAGAACGTCCTAGATTTTTTAGCCATGCTGGAGCTTCTCCTTCTGCCATCAAAGTACAATTAGCTCCTATCTCTAATTTTCATAACGGCTTGGATGAATGTTCTTTAGCCTCTCATAGACTTTGCAAATCGTTCCTAAGAGGCACCCTCCTGTTAATACTACCCATTCAAAAATCTGCCCCCTCCTTGGGACTTGAACCTATTTCCTCAAGCAGTGATGCATTCTCCCTTCGAACCCCTTTGCGGAATGTGACCTGAAGTTTTGTCTTGGAAGAGACTCTTTTTGGTAGACGTTACTTCTGCCAGAAGGATTTCAGAGATCCAGGCCTGATCATCTGAACCCCCTTACCTTATTTTCCACAAGGATAGGGTATCTTTGAGAACGAACCCCTCCTTTTTACCCAAGGTTGTATCAGAGACTAAAATTAGCCAGACCATTAATTTATCAGTTTTCTTCCATAACCATTCTAACAGAGAGTATGTCTTGCATTTATTAGGCATCCATAGACAACTACGTTTCTGTCCTCACAAAACTAAACATAAAGACAGTCTAGTTAACTATTTTTTCTCCAGTGTAGCGGAAAAACTGCATTTCATTTATTTATGATAATTTAACCTTGCCTAAACCAGTCAAAGCACATTTTACAAGGTCTGTAGTCACTTCAGCTGTCTTTTCAGTCCAGAGCTTCAATGGATGACATATGTGCAGCAGCTACTTGGGCTACTCCCCATATCTTTCTTACTCATTACAAATTGGACCTGGTCTTTAGGGGACTATCGTCTTTTGGCTCGATGGTGCTCAGGAATATTCTTCCATGACTCCACCCAAGATATTCGGTAGCTGGGGACTCTGTCCCATTTGTTAAGGGTGGAATGAAGGTTGGCAACATCAGATAGAGGTTATGTACTTGCCATAATGTTCATCTGTGTCTGTCTTCCTTTATCCTTGACTCCCCCCCCCCATCCCCCGACTTCAAAGATTTTTGGTGGAGTGGATCAAACTCATTGAACTGTTATCTTGTCCAAGCACAGTAGGTAAGGCTTCCACCCAGCTTACCTTACACACATCTTTATGTATATGTATGTATGTTTTATATGTTTCAGTAACTTTTCTGCAAACTTGATCTGAGATAATTGAGAGAGAGGAATTCTGGGTAGAGGTGAAGCTCAAGAGTTTTTGGCTGGCACAAGCTGTAGTAACAGCTGAGTCGGTTCCTATATTGGAACCGAACCCATCTATCAAGGATGAATGAAGACATGACACACACGGAACATTATGGTGAGTACATAATTTCTTTTTATAGTGTGTTTTTCATTATTTATATGAGTCTGTCCATCAATGTTAATTTTAATATTTTCTGTGATTTGAATTCTGTGGTTTACTGTGAATGTATATTCAGTATTTTCATGTACTTTTATTATTAAATATATTTAAAACTTTTACTGTGGTGACACTGTGTGGGCCACTCCAGAAGGCCTAGCCGTATTGGTGAACTACTACCATTTGTGCTAGTATTAATATTGCACAGTAAAATTTAATACCTTTTTAAGAGCCTTATAATAACTGACTGGTGGCAGTGATAACTACCTTATAGACTGGGCAAAGATGGTAGAGTGGGTAGTCTCCGCCAGCCTTTCCTGTGTGTGTGTGTGAAAATTAAATCTTAGAGTATGTGTGTCAGCTGCTTCGGGCAGGGGCATGAAGCACTGGGATTACAGAGACGGTGCTAGGGGACTTGGCTTGGACACTGCTTGAGGACCTAACTGTACAGCTGTACCAGTGGGAGTCTTATTGGGGACCTGAAGGGAGATGAAGAGCCATCCAGACCCCCAGGCTGTGTGTGTTCCCTGTTTGCTCTTAAGGGAAATTGTACTTTATGCAGAGAGGTCTGCATATGGAAATACTGAGTGTATCCATTTATATTCCAATTGCATGCCCCTCTCCATTGTCAGTGGTGAGGATTCAGGCTCCTTGAATACTGGCCCATATATTGGTAGCAGTGGTAGGCATCACAGAGGGTTTTGAAATGTTTTTATAACTTCAGATGCTATAACACATCTTAGCAAAGCTCTAATGTGCTTTGTATGGTAACACATATGTGCAAGATTCTGGCTCCGCTTCTAGAAAAGGGGTAGTGTGGGAACCAGAAGTCAGGTGACCCCAGAGGTATGTGATGCCATTCTGTAATCCAGCACTGAAATGATGTTTTAATGCTAGATGAGACTGAAGTCTCTGGGCAGTCTGTTTTTGAAACTTGACTAAGAAGGATCACTCACCCACTTCATCTTGCCTTGCTTTAGTAAGTAAACAGGAAATAGTAATTCTTTAGATGAGTCAGGAAAATATAGTAAGATTAGTTAAGTATTGTTTTCTGTACCTGTGTTAATCTATCTACCTGTGTTATTTTTAACATTTCCTGTGGATGAAACTCTGATGTTTATTGTAAATGGGTATTTAATAGTTTCATGTTCTTTTATTATTAAATATACTTGCACTTTTCATTGTGGCTGGTCTTTTGGAGAATATGTTAACCTTTTGAGATTACTTGTATTAATTCGGTGACACTGTGGACGCTCCTGAAAGCCATACTGCAAGGATCAAACACTACCATTTGTATTAGTATTAATTTTACTAAGTATAATTGGATAGCCTGGTAACAGCCCTAGAGTAGCTGGCTTTAGAGTATTCTGGTGGCAGTATCTACCTTATAGACTGGGCAGAGGGGACATGGGTGGTAAATCTGTGGCAGCCTTTCCCAGGTGTGTGTGTGTGTGTGTGTGTGTGTGTGTGTGTGTGTGTGTGTGTGAAAATCAAATCTGTGTGTGTGTCAGCTACTTGGAGCAGGGACACAGTATTGGTTTCACAGAGAGGGTGGTGGAGGACTTTGCTTGGAACACTCTGCTTAGGAGTCAACTCAACAGCTGTTTCAGTGGGGAGTCTTATTTGGGGCATGGAGAGAGAGAGAGGGAGAGGGCCCAGCCCCCCAGGATGGAGTGTGTTCTCTGTGTGCTCTTAAGGGAAATTGTGCTTGGTACAGAGTGCTGTATCTATTTTTGTTCCAAGTGAACGTCCCTCACTGGTGTCAGTGGTGAGGATTGAGGCTCCTTGATTACTGGCCCAAAGCAGGAACTTCACATATGCATGTTTTCATTATATTTCAGAATAATGTTAATCTACAAAGCTTTGTATGTTAGATGGCAGCTATGACTGGGAGAACTGTGTGTAATAATGCTGTACATAAGATGCCATTTATTTGCCTGTAGACCATACAACTTTTGCAATGTAATTCAGTTATCAGTTATGAAAATATAGCTAATATTCATGGCTGCTTTATTAAACAAGCATATCTCTGGAAGTCTTCACGTTAACCAACATATTATAATACTTGTTTTTAACTAACAGCAGTGGCTTGCGTATGCCATTCCAACATTACCATTTCACACTCCGTTTCTGTATAATTAAAAAAGTAAGGAAAATGTCTTCATAATTTTTGCACACATTCCTTACTGAAGCCCAGTACACCCCACACTGTTTTGCTGTGCATACCCAGCAAATCTTATTAACTTTCATATGGTACAGTAGTCTGTCATGCACGACCCACCATTCATGAGAAATTAGGTACAGTATTAAGAGTATTGTTGATATTAATGGTGTGCACCAGAAGCAAATAATTATCTGTCTGTTTTTCTTCATACTCTACCTGCTTTTATATGCCCCCTGACATGACACTTCATTTTTGTCTTAATGTAAACGTAAAATGTTTCAGATTTTTCATAATTCATCGCAAATATTTTACATTAACTCAAGTCCTGTAAATTCCACTGCAGTGGTTTTATTGAAGATACCTGTCATATGCTGTCAGGATGCAGGTGCTTCCCATAAGCTATTTTGCCTGAGTTATTAGTTACAAGATTAGATTAGTATTAATATTAATACAGTGCATCTCAAGTAGTTGCATTTTACTGCATTTTGTCTGCTAAAATGTGTTTGCCATTATTTATTTCTTTATTTTTAGTACCAACTGCTTGGACAGTTCTCCCAATAACGTGAGACTGTCGTAATTAATTTATGGTTTGTTAATAGAAAAATAGGAAGTATTCCAATTTTTTATAACCTTGTAAAAACACTCTTGAGTAACTCGCATGTTGTGTATCCCACAGTATTTACTGCGGATACCTACCAATTTCTGTTGGATTGCAGATGCCTCCTTGTTCAAGACATTAGTATAAATATTAATCACTGATTAATTAATGCAGTATACATAAAATAGTTATATATCAGACTGTGTTGCTGCTCCCCAAGTGTGTTTAGTATAATTTTGTCTACAATCCACTGTTTGACTCCTAAGCATGCACAACATAACATATCTGAAATATTATCCTTAATAGTGGAATATTGCTGATATTAATAATGCTTCAAACAAGAACTTATCATAACAGGTAACATGAAGATATCCAGTCATTTTCTAACAGCCAATGCTTGTATGGGGCCCCCAACACAACAGTGTCACAATACACTTTTTACGGATTAAAAGAAATGTGGGAAATCTTTAATATTTTCCCAGAGTGTTTTGCAGACTCCATCCCTGTACCGCCTGCAGGAATTGTTGCACTGTGCATCTCCTACCTGATCACTTCAGCTTACAGATGCCTATTTGTTCCCTAGTGTAGGAACCAACATTCATCAGATGATATTGTTGGTATTTAAACAGTTAATATTAGTAACTTGCACCTGAAACACTTGCATCTCTAGATGAGTTTATCTTAAACTACTTCTCTTACTGTCATTTTCCTCTTAACAACCACACTGCTTGCACAGGCCTTCCTAGCACGACAGTGTCACACTCCACATTTGTATTCATTATCATATGAAAAATATTTCTTCAAACACTTCTCAGTTACTTAAGCCCAGTACATCTGAAGTGATGTTTTCACTGTCCACACAGGTCACGTTAGCTTCTGTATACCTCTTTGCTTCTCAATTATGATTCCAGTCTTGAGATGCTGCTAATATGCAAGTATTGCTAATATTCATAACTGCAGTGAGAAAGAGGTGTAAATCTCACCACCCACTTCTTTTTGTTGCCGCATTTCTTAACTGCCACTCCCATACATGGCCATTTACAACCAATCCACAGAGATCCTACTTATACCAATTACAACCCACCTGTGTGCATAACCGCATGCACCCCTCAAACATGTACCAACCAGTTAGACATTTTATTGATCAAGCAACATATGTCTGACACACACCCACACATGCACCAACCAACCAAATGCAGCTATTTATTGACTGGGAACACCTTGGATGACTGATGTGTGATGAAATAAATATGTAAACAGCCACAGTTTTTATATATATCATTGAAAAACTCATCAGCTTAAATGTCAACCCATACATCACAAGATGGGTTGCAAACTGGCTGAGTGACAGAACCCACAGGGTCAGAGTTGCTGGCGCCATGTCAGACTCAAAGCCTGTCACAAGTGGTGTCCCACAGGGCTCAGTCCTGGGCCCACTCTTGTTTGGCATCTACTTCTCCGAAGTACAAGCAAACACAGGAGGGTTATGGCTGACCAAGTTTGCAGATGACTGCAAACTGAGCGCCATAGTAGAAAACACATCTGACACAGATATCCTTCAGAAGGGTCTCACAGAAACGGATAACTGGTGCCAGAGCCACGGCCTAAAGTTAAATGCCAAAAAATGCATAGTCATACCCTTCGGGAAAAACAAGGTTATCCCTAGCTACCAAATAGGTGGCAATCCACTGAGCGCAGAAGAAGTTATCAGGGACCTGGGGACCCAGGTTGATAGTAGTCTGTCATTCGACACCCATGTAGCTGAAGTAGTTAGGAAGACCTTCTACATTGCCCACCTTATCATGAAGGGTTTCTCATCTAGATCAAGGGAGGTCATGGTCTCCCTTTACTCATCACTCATCAGACCAATGATTGAGTACAATGCCCCATTCGGAATGTATCTGACCCGACACTTGCAGCAGCTGGAGAGGCCACAAAGTTCCTCACCAAAAGGATAAAGGGTCTCAAAAATCTGTCCTATGCTGCCCGACTGAAAGAACTCCAGCTCTACTCAGTCGCTTACTGCTTGCTCAGAGGTGACCTTTGCCTAACATACAAGGCCATGTCAAACCCAGATTTGATGAATATGCTTCACCTCAAAAAATCCAGATCCATCAGAGCCACAAGGGCGGGAGACTTAAACCTTGACATGACTATTAATAGGACGTGCTGGAGGGATAGATTCATCACCCAAAGACTCCCTATGCTGTGGAACAAAATCCCGGTACATGTGAGGCAGAGCACCTCACTGGCCTTGTTCAAGAGAAATCTTGACCAATGGATGGGAGATCGCAGATATACCCCAGGGATTACCTCAGTGTCATTGCTCGACAGAGGCACAGCAAAATAATGGGTTTAGTTCCCCGTATTAAAGGGGTGGCGTAAGCCACAAAACGATGGGCTAGGCTTGTAAATGCCCTCGGGCAGATAGCCTAGTATGAACCTATGAACCTATATATATATATATATATATATATATATATATATATATATATATATATATATATGTAATATAATATACTTTTTTATCTTATTGTCTCAGATACATCCAGTGCAGCCCATCACAAACACCACATATGCGGGGCATACTCATGATCACTAGTTACAGACACCCTATTCACTGTGTACTCCTTGGTGGTCTTTGTGATCAAATGAGTGAATACATGCACGTAATAACCACAGTAGTACTGTTTCAGCTTTTTGTGCTCAGGAACATAGTGTAACTCATTATAATCCTCTCACGTGCACAGATTTGACCACCAGTTACAGTCACTAAATTGACTGTGGGTACTTCCCAGTGTCCGATTGTGAGCAAATGAATGAGTAAATACTTAAGTAATAGCCACAAAAGCTTTCTTTTTCTTTTTACATTGTTTCTGTGAGACACAACTCATGTAACTCATTAAGTCATTGTCAGTGGCTCAACAAGTAGAAGGCTGTGGGTTCTATTCCCATTCCAGGTAGATAGATTGCTGACACTGCTGTGCAGCATGCGTGTCTTATCCATCAGATGATATATTAAACCAAGGATGTTAAGCTGTCTATCTTGCCTTCATTCTTGCTGGATGGGTTTGGAGCCGAACCTCTGCTCCGACTCGGCCACTCCAAAAGCTTGAGAGCTAGTTCCACCGGCTCGAGGCTCCCCTATATCCCACAATGCTAGGCGGTAACTCCTCAGATCTCGTTTGCTGCTATAGCGATCGAGGTGCGTTTCAACCGGCTCGTCAGGTCAGTTTTAAAAAACTAGTTAATATCTTAGTTAAACTCCCCTTTAAGTTAGTTTTCTTCATAGTTTTATTAAGTAAGTAGTTCCCTTCCTTTTCCAGTCAAATTTTCCCTTTTTTTTCCTGAAACTCACTTGAGTTCTTCCCTTGGGCCTTAGGCCCAGTCCCTCCCTTCCTACTAGTTGGAGTGATTGTGTTTGTAGGGACTTAATTTTCTAAATTACTTGTAATTTAATTTAAATTTCTAATAAGTGTAATCTGTGTGTGTGTGTGTGTGTGTGTGTGTGTGTGTGTGTGTGTGATTGTGTGGTTACATTTTTCTACTTTAGACATGTCTAAGGATTCAAAGGTCTCAGGCTTTAAGAAGTGTGACTCGTGCTGTCAGAAGATGTCTCTGACAGACGGTCACACTTGTGTGTACTGCCTGGGACCTTGCTTTTCTGCAGGACTCATGTGCTGTTTGCCATGGCTTCAGCCCTAGAGTCCTGCAGGAGCGTAAAATAAGCTCATTCTAAGGGGCTTATTGAAGCCTGAGGGTCCCCGACTCAGTCTGGGAAACCCTCGAAGCCTACCAGACCATCGGCTCCAGTATCTGAGTAGTCTTCTGGGGCTTGCTGTTCGAACATCAGCTCGGTCGGAGCCGATGATTCTCGAACTCATGTCCCTGCTATTTCCTCGGTCCGGCCGAGGCAGACAGTGAGTCGGCTCGATCAGATTGTCGGAACCGACCTCCAGAAAAAGGTCCCGGTCACCATCTGTCGACTCCGTTCATTCGGCTCCAGCATCTCCATTGCTGTCTGAACGGAGCCATAGATCTCACTCCTCTAGGTCGCCGAGACTTTCAGATCATGACCTTCAGAGGGTAGTGAGTCGACTTCTTAAGTCCGAGGCACTGGCCCAGATGCTTCAAAGCCCGACTCAACAGTCTATGGCTAATCCCATCACTCAGAATATTCCTCCTCCGACTCCTTTGAGTTTGGAGCCGGGGCGGCTCGGGCCCGAGACTGTGGCTGTGTCGGAACCGATACCGTTGTCTTCGGTACCGTCGTCTGCTCCGATTTCTTCCTTGGAGGAATCTCGGCGCCGGATTTCCCTCATCGGCTCCGCGGCGAGTGGCATCGGACCCTTGTCCGACCCCGCTCTCCCTCTCGGTGCTTCGGCGCTGGTGAGTTCGGCTCCGACATCGGCCTCGGAGCCATCACTGTCGGTGCCGGGGGAGGTTTTCAGCTTTTCGGAGCGGAGACCACTGGCTCTGCCTGACAAGGGTGCCTTCGAGGTCATGAGGAGCATGTTAGAACCTGGTTCGACACCACAGTCTGCTCCATCTGCCCCTCCCTCCACGGTACCTCCGATGATTTCTGCTCACTCCCTCATCCCGGATCGCAGAGAGCCAGCTCTTCAAGTATCCCCAGTGGGGATCTCCTCCTCTTCCGAGGCCTCTCCTGACCCGGTAGGAGAGCCTCCTAGGAAGAGGCAGTGCAAGAGGAAGCACATCGACTCCCCTGAGTCTGTCACCTCTGACACCGATTTAGAGGATTCTGAAGGGTCCCCTCGTTCCCCCTCTGAAGATGTCTCTTTTGCAGACATCCTCGAGATCCTAAAACAGAGGGGGAATTGGCCAGCCCTCAACCCTTCAGAGGATGAATCGGTGTATCTTGAGCGTTGGCTCGCCCTTCCACCTCCTGGGTGTCCCCTCCTTTTGACCCCCTTATGCAGGTGGTGGCAAAGAAGGCCTGGATGGCTCCTGACTCTGTGGACCCCACCCCCAGGAGACCTTCAAAGTTTATCACTGCCCCCAAGGACAAAGAGTTTTTGACCAAAGGCGTCTCTGTGGATGCCATGGTGGTGGCTGCAGCCACCAAGAAGGAGCTAGCTGATCCTTCAGTGCCCGTCCATCCTCCTAACAAGGAGTCTAGGACTATGGACAGGTACGAGAAGCGGATGATAAGTTGTCAATCTCGCCTTCATTCTTGCTGGATGGGTTCGGAGCCGATCCTCTGCTCCGACTCGGCACTTGCTAAGCTCGAGAGTCACTTTTACCAGCTCGAGGCAGCCCCATATCCCATGATGCAAGGCGGTAAATACCCAGATCTCGTTTGCCGCTTCGCTGATGAGGTACTCCTTTTGCCAGCTCATGGTAAGTAAATTGTTTTACTATTGTTAGACACCCCATTCCTAGTTTTCTCTTCTATATTAGTATAATTGTCATTTTTAGGTAGTTGTAGGGTCGCTAGTCTAGTTTTTACTGTTTCCCTACTTGTTTTTATTTAGTCGGGCCTTCATTCCCTTCCCATCCCTTCCTGTCAGGGTGTGTGTGTGGGTTATATTTTCCCCTTTTAAGTTAAAATTTCTGAGTCTGGGACTGTGTGAGTTGGGTGTGTGTGTATACTCACTATGTCCAAGGAACAGAGGGTCTCAGGCTTCAAGAAGTGTGACTCGTGTTGTCAGAAGATGTCTCTGACAGATGGTCACACTTCTTGTATCTACTGCCTGGGACCTCTCCACCTGCAGGACTCCTGTGCTATCTGTCACTCTTTCAGCCAGAGAGTCCTGCAGGAAAGGAGAAATAAATTAATCTTGAGAGGACTTCTTAAACCGGAGGGCTCCCCGGCCAAGTCTGCTTCGGGCAAGCCCTCTAAGACCTCCAAGGCCCAGGCTTCTGCTTCTAAGCCTCCGGCCTTGGCTCCGACTCCTTTGGAGTCGAGATCGGCTCCGGCTGGAGCCGATCTTATTTTGACTAAATCTTCAGCACCGATGGCTATCTGTGCCGAACTGCCACATTGGTGTCTGCTCCGACCGGCTCCGATCACCATGTGACTAAGGCTTCGGTATCGGTGCCGACCGGCTCAGATACCATTATTTCCTTGCCTGTATCGGCTCTGGCCAGAGCCGATACAGCCTTGACTAGACTTGGAGCCGAGAAGTTGTCGGCTCCGTCTGGAACCGAGGGTTCTTCGGCTCTGATGGTTCCGTCGAGGAAACGGTCCAGGTCTCCCTCTTTGGAGCCGATACTGTCGGCTCCGGTCTCTCCTCTTCTTTCGGAGCGGAGCCATCGGAGCCGATCATCTAGGTCTTCCAGGCTCTCTGACCATGATTTGGAGAGAGTGGTAAGCAGATTGCTAAAATCACAGGCACTAGCCCAAATGCTTCATAGTCCATCTCAACAGACGACTATTAGTCCACACCCTCTTCAAGTTCCTCCTTCGACTCTCCTCCAGAGCTCTGAGCCGGAGTCTATGGGAATGGTTACTGCTATGGCTGCGGGGCAGATACCTCCCCTTTCTGCTCCTTCAGCTTCTACTCTTATCTCCTCCTCGAGACCTTCCTTGGAGGGATCCGGTGGTCGGGCTTCCCTGGTCTGCTCCGAGGGGGTGAGTGGCATCGGACCCTTGTCCAACCCTGCTCTTCCCCTCGGGGCTTCGGCCTTGGTGAGCTCGGCCCGACATCTGCCTCGAGCCTTCCCTTCGGTGGGCCGGAGTCCCTGTTTCTTGGGCGGGATCTCGGATCTCCTGGGAGGAGCCTTCGAGGTGATGAGGAGTGTGCTGGCCTCTGGGCTCAGTCAGCAGTCTATCCCCTTAGCTCCTCCCTCTACGGTGCCTGTAGATGTCTCTTCCCACTCTCTTGCTCCCGGACCGAGAGATCCACCGCCTCAGGTTTCCCCACTGGGAAGAACCCCCTCTTCGGAGGATTCTCCTGATCCTTCAGGAGATCCTCCACGTAAGAGGACCTGTAAGAGGAAGCACCTAGACTCCCCTGAGTCTACTACTTCAGATACCAACTTAAATGAGTCGGAGGGGTCCCCAAGATCCCCCTCTGAGGATGTCTCTTTTTCAGACATCCTAGAACTCCTAAAACAGAGGGGAAACTGGCCCTCCATTAATCCCTCCGAGGATGAGTCTGTATACCTAGAGGCGTTCGGATCTCGACCTTCCACCTCCTGGGTGTCTCTGCCTTTCGACCCCCTCATGGAGGTGATAGCTCGGAAGGCGTGGGCATCTCCTGATTCCGTAGAACCAGTTCCCAGGAGGCCTTCTAAATTTATTACAGCCCCTTCCGAGAAACAATTTCTTACAAAAGGTGTCCCTGTTGATGCCATGGTGGTGGCGGCCGCCACCAAGAAGGAACTTGCAGATCCTTCCGTACCAGTCCATCCTCCTAACAAGGATTCTAGGACCATGGACAGGTATGGTAAGCGAATTTTTTCCTCAGCGACCTTTGCCATGCTTTCGCTGAATTATTTGTCACTTCACCAGACTTCAAAGGGACATCCTTAAAGAATTAGGTGAAGTAATACAGGATCCTACAGCTGCAGGGGCTCAGGACAAGATTGCTTCTCAGCTAGGAATCCTTAACTCCATAGCCAACTCCTCCATGCGGCTGATTTCCTATGCAGCAGATGGAGCGAGTAGAGCTGCAGGGACAGGAGTGGCTCTTAGACGTCAGTCCTGGATGCGGCTCTGTAATTTTGTAGATCCCTTTAAGGCGTCCTTCACAAATTCTCCCTTCGATGGATCAACATTGTTTGGTCCTCAGGTGAAGGATACGTTGACCAGGTGTGAGCAAGACGGCAAGACTGTTTCTGCCGTAGGAGTCCGTTTTTCCACCCCTTCTAGGCCTTACCCTAAAGGACAGAAGGGTGGAAAGATGTGGTTCCGTAAAACTCAGGGAGTCACGCCGGACACACGTGGTCAGTTTACCCCTAGGGGCAGAGGGGGTAATAATAACAGACACCGCCCTCGGGGCAGAGGGGGTCCGCAAAACCAGGGAAGCAGAGAACCTCTCTCTGACAAGCCCTTCCAGCATCCCTGAGGTGTTGCCCGACTGTCCATCCTTGGAGGCAGTCGGGGGAAGATTATCACTGTTCCCAGAAGCCTGGCTTTCCCTTTCTCAAGACAAATGGGTACAGTCGATCATATCCGAGGGTTACAAGATTCCTTTCGAGGAAAGTCCCTTCACTCACAAAAATTCCCTTCCAGATGTTCCACCCGGTCTAAGGGAAATCGCAAAATTAGAAGTATCAAAGCTTCTACACAAAAGGGCCATTCAGCCAGTTCCAACAGACCATTCAGAGCCCGGAATCTACTCGAGGTTCTTTTTGGTTCCCAAAAAGACGGGAGATTGGAGACCAATATTGGACCTCAGCAGGCTCAACAAGTCTGTGGAAAAGACAAGATTTCGGATGGTCACACTTCAATTGATTTTGCCCTTCCTGGGCAAAGACAACTGGATGTGCTCAATAGACCTTCAGGATGCGTACTATCACATAAAAATCCACAGACGCTCCAGAAGGTTTCTCCGCTTTCGGCTGGGGTCCAGTCATTTTCAATTCATAGCCCTGCCCTTTGGTCTCACTACAGCTCCCAGAGTGTTCACCAAATGTATGTCAGTGGTCACGGCTCACCTGAGACGTCAAGGATTCCAGGTGTTTCCGTATCTCGACTGGCTCCTCTCAGCCACCACCAGGCATCAACTTCTCCAAGCCAGGGATTACACCCTAAATCTCTGCACTCAGTTAGGAATTTCGATCAACTACGAAAAATCCTCCTTATTGCCCTGCCAGTCTATTACTTTTATAGGTGCAAATTTAGACACTGTTCGGATGTCAGCAAACCTCACAAGCCAGAGAATCCTAGATATCCAAAACCATGTGCGGATCATCCTTGCCAGCAAAAAGGTGCAAGCCAGACTGGTCCTAAAAGTATTGGGTCTCATGGCAGTTGCCATTACTCTTCTTCCTTTGGCCCGTTTTTACATGCGTCTCCTTCAATGGATGTTGTTCACCCAATGGTCCTACCAACAACTTCCCATGCCTCACCAAATTCTGGTGACACAAACTTGCAAAAACCACCTATCCTGGTGGATTTCTTCTCCCCAGGTTCATCAGGGCAGACCCTTTGTTTCCCCGGCCCCGGTAGCCACAGTCACTACAGATGCCTCCCTGATCGGGTGGGGGGGGGTCATTATCAGGGCAGGATGGTTCATGGGACATGGCAACCGTTTGAATACCACCTGCACATAAATGTCCTAGAGATGAGAGCAGTGCTTTTAACGTTGCAAGCCCTCAACGACTTTCTTCCCTTGGGAACAATTGCAGTTCACACGGACAACATGTCCGTAGTGTGGTACATCAACAAGCAGGGCGGAACCAAGTCCTACCCCTTGTGTCGAGAGGCTCTCAGACTCTGGCAATGGGCGATCTCCTCTCATCGGTTTCTGGTAGCAACGCATATCCCTGGGAAAACCAACATTTTAGCGGACAGATTGAGCAGAGCTATACTCATGCCTCACGAGTGGTCTCTCAAACAATCTATAGTGGAGGAGATTTTTCAGAAGTGGGGCCCATGTTGCGATCTTTTTGCTACTCCCCAGAACAGCAAATGCCCAGCCTTCTTCTCTCTCTTCCCACTTCCGGGCCATCCCCCCCAGAGACGCTCTTACTCAAGATTGGCCCCAGGGACTTCTTTATGCCTTTCCTCCCTTTCCATTGATACCACAGGTACTCCAGAAAGCTACTGTTTTGAGAGCCAAAATGATTCTCATTGCCCCGTATTGGCCTCGACAAATTTGGTTTCCGTTCCTCCATCGTCACCTTTTGGCGCAGCCGTGGCATCTGGACCCAGTGCCAGATCTTCTGATCCACAATCGGGTCAGCTGCATCGGTCCATTCCTTCTATCAACTTCACAGCTTGGTTGCTCCACTTCCTTCCTTAGCCAGGCTTCCTATGATCTCTAACCCTGTTAGGGATATCATAGTGGCTTCCCTTAAATCCTCTACTAGAAGGATTTACACTAGCAAGTGGAAACGCTTCTCCCTTTGGGCGAAATCAAGGAACATAGATCCCTTTACTGCCCCTGTTCATGCAGTTTTGGATTTTCTAGCGGAAATCTTTCACTCGGGTTCTTCATCTTCCACGGTCAAAGTTCAGTTGGCTGCGATCTCGAACTTTCATGTCGGGTTTGCAGATCACAACATTATGTCCCACAAGCTTTGTAGAGCTTTTCTAAAAGGAGTTTTTCTCCTCAAACCTCCTGTCAGGCGTCCTCCTCAATGGGACCTAAATCTAGTGCTGACATCCTTCATACTTCCTCCCTTTGAGCCAGCTGCTTCATGCTCACTAAAGTTTCTTTCATTGAAGACACTCTTCCTTGTCGCTATTACCTCGGCTAGGAGAGTGTCAGAACTTCATGCCCTCTCTGTTAGTCCCCCTTATTTGGTCTTCCACAAGGACAGAGTATCCTTGAGAACTAATCCATCCTTTTTTGCCCAAGGTTGCTTCAAAAACAAATTTAAACCAATCTATTGATCTCCCTGTATTTTTTCCTAATTACTCCAACAGATCGGAACAAAAATTACATTACCTTGATGTTCACCGCCAACTCAGATATTATTTGGACAGAACAAAACAATTCAGAAAGTCTGATCAGGTCTTTCTTTCTTATGCTGAAAATAAGAAAGGCCTCCCTGTTTCCAAAGTGACCTTGTCTAGATGGCTATCTTCCACCATTTCCGAAATCTTTCAACTTAGGGGCAAACAGCTGTACTCAAAACCAAAGGCACATTCCACTAGAGGCTTAGCCACTTCTACAGCCTTTCAGGCTAGGCTACCCTTAGATACTATTTGTGCAGCATCCACTTGGGCCACTCCTCATACCTTTGTTTCTCATTACAAATTGGATTTGGCCTCCAGGGATAGAGCCAGTTTTGGTTCCACGGTTCTCAAGAGTCTGTTCCATTGAGCCACCCAGGATAGAGGTGCTAGGGACGCGGTCCCATCCAGCAAGAATGAAGGCGAGATTGACAACTTAACATTTAGAAGTTATGTACCTACCATAACGTTCCATGTTAGTTGTCTTCACGCCTTCTTTCTTGCGACCCTCCCTCCTGCCCCCTTGCCTGGACAGACCTTGATCTCCCTTGTCTCTGGAAGATTGCTTCTTTGGGCACCAGTTAGTTCTAGTTTAGTTATCTGGTTTCCCCTTACAGCCTTTTTAGGCTAATTGCTCTTCTTTCCTTAGTGGAAAGTTTTTATGCTAGGTAGTTTTCCCTCTAGGTACCAAATGAGATCTGGGTATTTACCGCCTTGCATCATGGGAAATGGGGCTGCCTCGAGCTGGTAAAAGTGACTCTCGAGCTTAGCAAGTGCCGAGTCGGAGCCGAGGATCGGCTCCGAACCCAACCAGCAAGAAAGAAGGTGAGAGAAGACAACTAACATGGAACGTTATGGTAGGTACATAACTTCTAATTCTCGTCAGCGACCTTTTCTATGCGCTCGCTGAACTACCTGTGTCATTTCACTCGTCTCCAGAGAGATTTGATCAAGGAAGCGAGTGAAATGTTAAAGGATCCAACAGCTGCGGGTTTTCAGGATAGGATGAACTCTCAGCTGGCTACCCTCAACTCAATAGTTAACTCCTCCATGCGCCTCCTTTCGTATGCGGCGGATGGAGCGAGTAGAGCGGCAGGTACAGGTGTGGCCTTGCGTCTGCATGCCTGGATGCGGCTATGTAATTTTGCGGACCCTTTCAAGGTGTCCTTCACTAACTCCCCGTTTGATGGATCATCCCTCTTTGGTCCTCAAGTGAAGGAAATCCTGACTAGGTGCGAGACTGAAGGCAGGACTCTCTCTGCCGTGGGAGTCCGTTTTTCTACTCCTTCTAGGCCTTACCCCAAAGGCCAGAAGGGCGGAAAGATGTGGTTCCGCAAACAATCTCAAGTAGCTTTGCCTGACGCACAGAGTCTGTTCCCCTCTAGAGGGAGAGGGGGGAACAATAATGGTAGACGCCGCCCTAGAGGCAGAGGGGGCCCGCAGAATCAGGGCAGTCGAGAGACCTTCTCCGACAAGCCCTTTCAGCATCCCTGAGGTGTTGCCCGACTGTCCACCTTCGGAGGCAGTCGGGGGAAGATTATCTCTGTACCCAGAAGCCTGGCAATCCCTAACTCAAGACAAGTGGGTACAGTCTATCATTTCCGAAGGCTATACAATCCCATTCTTTCGCATTCCAAAGCAATCAAAAAAATCCCTTCCAGACGTTCCACCCAGTCAAAGGGAGCAAGCAGCGCTAGAAATATCAAAGCTGCTTGCAAAAAGAGCCATTCAACCAGTTCCAGCAGACCAACAAGGGTCCGGAATCTACTCCAAATTCTTTTTGGTTCCAAAGAAAACAGGGGACTGGAGATCCATTTTGGATCTCAGCAACTTGAACAAGTCGGTCAAGAAAACAAAATTTTGGATGGTCACGCTGCAGTCCATTCTACCCCTCTTGGGGCGGGACAACTGGATGTGCTCTATGGATCTCCAGGATGCGTACTACCACATCAAAATGAGCCGACTCTCCAGGAGATTCCTCCGCTTCAGGCTGGGAACCAGTCATTTCCAATTCAGGGCCCTGCCCTTTGGACTCACTACAGCCCCCCGAGTGTTTACCAAATGCATGGCAGTGGTCGCCTCTCATCTGAGACGTCAAGGATTCCAAGTGTTTCCGTATTTAGACGACTGGCTCCTTACAGCACCCACCAGGCATCTCCTACTTCTTGCCAGAGACTATACCTTTCACACATGTCAAACATTAGGCATTTCAATAAATTACGAAAAGTCTGTCTTGTCGCCTTGTCGTGTTATTACCTTCATAGGCGCAAATCTAGACACAGTCAGCATGTCAGCCAGACTCACAGAGCGGAGAATAGCATACATACACAGACAAGTCTCTCTTGTCTTGCAAACCAACAAAATCAAAGTCAAACTAGTCCTGAAGGTCTTGGGGATAATGGCGGCGGCTATCCCTCTCCTCCCTTTAGCCCGATTCCACATGAGAATCTTACAATGGATGCCCTTCACACAATGGTCATACCAACTCCCAATGTCCCATTCCATTGCGATAACACAATCGTGCAGGAATCATCTTTCTTGGTGGATCACATCCCCCCAGCTCTTCCTAGGAAGACCCTTTGTTCCTCCCCCTCCGGTTGCTACACTGACAACAGACGCCTCCCTGATCGCGTGGGGGGGGCATTACCAGGGCAGGACGGTTCAGGGCATATGGCAACCTTTCGAACGCCACTTGCACATAAATGTCCTAGAGATGAGAGCAGTGCTTCTAGCGTTGCAGGCCCTACAAGACTCTCTTCCCAAAGGAACTATAGCAATTCAGACAGACAATATGCCTGTAGTGTGGTACATCAACAAACAAGGCGGAACCAGATCTTACCCCCTATGTCGAGAGGCACTCAGACTGTGGCAATGGGCGATTTCTTCTCGGCGATTTCTGTTAGCAACGCACATTCCTGGGAAGTTCAATGTGATTGCGGACAAATTGAGCAGAGCTATTCTCATGCCTCACGAGTGGTCTCTGAAGAATTCAGTGTTGGACAAAGTCTTTCGAAAGTGGGGCCGACCTTGCTGCGACCTTTTCGCTACTCCCCAAAACAGCAAGTGCGACAATTATTTCACCCTCTTTCCCCAAACAGGCCATCCCAGCAGAGACGCTCTAGTCCCCGATTGGCCCCGGGGACTTCTGTATGCTTTTCCTCCCTTTCCACTGATATCTCAACTAATACAGAAAGCCATCGCTCCGAAAGCTTCCATGATCCTCATTGCCCCTTACTGGCCTCGACAGGTTTGGTTCCCATTTCTTCACCGTTATCTGTTGGAGCAACCCTGGCATTTGGACCCAGTTCCAGACCTCTTGACCCATCAATCGGGTCAGTTGCACCGCTCCCTCCCTTCTCTGAACCTCACAGCATGGTTTCTCCAATTCCAACTCTAGCCAGGCTTCCACTAATATCTCACTCAGTTCGAGATATTTTAATAGTCTCTCATAAATCTTCCACTCGGAAGATTTATCATAGTAAGTGGAAACGTTTTTCCTATTGGGCGCAATCAAAGTATATAGATCCTTTCACTGCTTCCATTCAATCAGTGCTAGATTTTCTAGCCGAACTTTTCCACTCAGGTTCGTCTCCTTCTACCATCAAGGTTCAATTGGCAGCTATATCTAACTTTCATGTTGGAGTCTCAGAGTCCTCCATTATGTCTCACAAACTCTGCAAAGCCTTTTTAAAGGGAGTTTTCCTCCTCAAACCACCTATCAGGGATCCTCCTCCTCTATGGGATCTCAACTTGGTTCTGACGTCCTTGATTCTTCCCCCCTTTGAACCTGCAGCTTCATGCTCAATGAAATTGCTATCTTGGAAAACACTCTTTTTGGTAGCTATTACTTCAGCCAGAAGAGTCTCTGAACTTCATGCTCTGTGTAGTCGATCCCCTTATCTTTTGTTTCATAAGGATAGGGTGTCCTTACGTACCAACCCGTCCTTTTTGCCTAAGGTAGCTTCACCGGCAAATTTGAATCAAACCATTGATCTTCCTGTGTTCTTTCCTAACTATTCGAACAGATCAGAAAAAAAATTACATTGGTTAGACGTTCATCGCCAACTTAGGTACTATTTAGACAGGACCAAACAATTTAGGAAGTCTGATCAACTGTTTGTTTCCTATGCAGAAGGCAGAATGGGTCTTCCAGTTTCTAAGGTATCTCTTTCTAGATGGCTTACTTCATTGATTACCTTTGTGTATGAGATCAGACATCAACAGTTGCCAACCAAACCCAGGGCTCATTCAACTAGAGCTTTAGCTACATCTATAGCTTTCCAAGACAGACTGCCTATTGATTCGATTTGTGCTGCAGCTACTTGGGCTTCTCCCCATACATTCATTTCTCATTATAAGTTGGACTTGGCCTCTAGAGACTGAGCCAACTTTGGTTCCACTGTACTCAAGAGTCTGTTCCGATAGGCCACCCGGGACAAGGTGCTAGGGACGCGGTCCCATCCAGCAAGAATGAAGGCGAGATAGACAACTTAACATTTAGAAGTTATGTACCTACCATAACGTTCCATGTTAGTTGTCTTCTTCTCGCCTTCTTTCTTGCATCCCACCCTCCTTCCCCCTAGCCTGGACAGACCTAGAGGAGTTTGTTTTGTGACCTTTATCCTTTCTACCACCTCTATGTATATGTATGTATATATCTATATATATATATATATATATATATATATATATATATATATATATATATATATATATATATATCTATATATCTATATATCTATATATCTATATATATATATATATATATATATATATATATATGTATATATCTATATATACATATATTTATATATATATATATATATATATATATATATATATAGATATATATATATTACCTCAGTCAGGTTTAGGGCACCCTTTTAGTCAGCCTGTAGTGGTGGGTTATTCCTTTTCTCCTATATTATGGAATTTTCCTAGCTGGGCATAGCTTACAAACGAGATCTGAGGAGTTACCACCTAGCATTGTGGGATATAGGGGAGCCTCGAGCTGGTGGAACTAGCTCTCGAGCTTTTGGAGTGGCCGAGTCGGAGCCGAGGTTCGGCTCCGAACCCATCCAGCAAGAAAGAAGGCGAGAAGAAGACAACTAACATGGAACGTTATGGTAGGTACATAACTTCTAATTCTTTTTGCTTGAGTTCATGTTAGCTCAGGTCAGTGGAAAAGATACCATGGCATCTGCTGATAAAGTAGGGGACATCTATTTAACACATCATAAAAATTGTTACATATTTACAGGCACATGTATATATTTCTTAGTATTTATCATTTTTTCTTACAGCATCCTCATCGTTGTTCTTCCTTAACTGACCCCCACTCCTCCTTTCACAACCATAATCTGATTTTTTGCAAAATATCTGCCGAAATCCATTTCCTATTGAACATATCATTCATTGTTTCATTCCAAATAACCCATATTACATAAAGAATATGTGAGAGTGGTAGATAATTTTTTTTTATTATAATATTCATATATAATGCTATTCATATCTGTATTATCTGTCTGTGACCCTGTGCACACAAACAAGACAATACCTCACACATCACTTAACTCTAAAAGTCATAGTAGCCCAGCTTCCAAGCCCATAAGGCAACACACCACACAACCAAACATTTTAGTTATTGGGGATTCCCTTGCAAGACATACTAATGCCCCCCTTACCAGGCTAAACAAAGAGAAGATCACAGTGAGCTGTCTGTCTGGAGCCAGGATCCACCAGATCATGCATGCACATTGGCTTTAAACCACAAGTAACAGTATGACATGATCATAGTCCATGTGGGCGTAAATTACCTAAGACGTACCTCACTGGACTGTATGAAGAGAGGCATGATGGAGCTGTCTAATGTATGTCCCAGGTGGGTATGAATCTGGCCTTGAGTAGCATCCTACCTTCACCTATAATGATGCCACAGTTCCAGCAAAAAAATGATTGACTTCAACAATTAGCTTAATTTCTGATGTCCCAACAAGAGGATCCAATATCTGTTAGCCTGGGGAGACTATCAACAAACCATACTGCTTTGCCAGAGATGGTTTACCGTTGTCATCACTTGGCTTCCGGATGCTAGCAAAAACTTTATCCCCATAATCCCTTTTTTAGGCCGTGTCAAGTTGTTAAACCCTCCAACCTAACAAAAATCACTGACGAGTACCCAAAGGTACTGCATCTCAATGCTAGGAGTTTAAATAAAGAACTGCACTCCTTGGAAGCACTTTCACCCTTGAGAATGTCGACATGTGCAGTCACATAAACATGGTTTAGAACTGTGGGAGGAACCCTGGCTTTCAAAGGCTACAATGTCTTTCATATATTTCGATCAGGATAAAAGAGAGAGGGGAGGATGTTCGTGTTTCACTGTTGCAGTCATCGCCTGTGGGTTATCCCTGCTGGTGTAGCCCTCAGCTGGCCCGAATACCTGAGTCAGTGTTTTTCTGTGTAGACTGCTGTTGCTTGCTGACTGGTGTCAGGGCAACAGTGCTGTAAATCAAGGCAGCCGATGCCATTACACCCGTCTTTCTTGCCGTGGAGCCCATAGAAGAAGCATTTTGCATGTGTGCCGGTTGGTCGCTACCAGTTTTCAAAATTCAGCTGAAAACATCTAAAGCCAAGTACCCCATTGGGGATTCTTTTTTCTTGCACTAACCGATGTCTGAAAAAGTTAACAGTTGTCTTGCCTGTAGAAAGTGGATCCCACACCAGGACTTCCATTCTTACTGAGTCACTTGTTTAGGCCCAGACCACGACATCCCCCGTTGCCGGTTCTATGCCCTTTTAACGTGAGAACCATTCGTCGTAGAGCTGTTATTGTAGACGGGTATTTTCACCTTCCATCTTCACATTCCAAAACGGCGTCAGTCAGCCAACACACACTGTAAACATTCCTAAAAAACGTAGAGATAAAGATAAAGACAGACCACACAAGGTTAAGCCTTCCGACGACACTACCGCTAAGCAGGTCGTCATTCCTCCGAAATTCAGTGAGGTGCTTTCGCAGCCCCTCATGCCTGATGTGATATCTATGCTGGCCTCTACTGAAACCCTTTGAGTCCAGTATGCTGCAGAAATCTCCTTAGTCTTCCTAGCCTTTGGTTGTCTCTGCCTCTGTTGGGTCAGGAGCCACAATGCAGGCACTGGCTTCCGATGAGGTCTTTCGCAGAGGAATCTATCCATTCTGCCTCCCCACCAGAAGACCTTTCCTTTTGGGGCAACCCTTCACACCTTCAAGGAGCATTTCCACTGGGAATCTCAGGACTTCCCCAGTCTAAGAAAAGACTGAGAGTTTCTAGAGCTGCCCCAGCACAGACCCCTAGCCATCCCCCCCATCTTAGAAGTGTGGATGATGTTTTCCATTAATCCAGCTTAGTCCCTGATGCCCTCCCACCTGCTCCCAGTAAACCTAACCGGTATTACAGAGTACTGAAGTCTCACAAATACTTGTACAGAAATCCTGCTGCAGACCCGGAGTTCATTACACAGGGACCTAAAGGACCTAAGGCTAGTTCTGCAAAGAATCCTATTCCTTCTGATGAGGATTTCAGAGGTCTGGACAGATGGGGTAAAAAAGTACACACCTCTGCAACTTTAGCTATCAGAGCACTCCACTGTCAGCTCCACATGTTAAAGTATCAGCAACACACTTTGGAACTATTAAAGTAAAAGGTTTCAACCTTTCCTGACTGTGCCAATTCAAAGGAGTTGGCAGATTTACTGCAGTCTTCTTGTCAAGTGGCCAAACACTCATTACACTGGGTATGACACCCTAGAAACCTTAAGCAGGGCAGTAGTGTACGGATCTGTCATTAGGAGACATGCATGGTTGAAGGAACAACTTCTACCTGGTCATGTCAAATCTAAATTAATTGACGCACCCTTGAATAAGGACTGCTTGTTTGGAATAAAAGCAGAAGAGATGTTTAAAAAGATGGAAGACAAAGCAAAATCTATGCAAACAGTAAAAGATTTCTTTCAGGTTCAACCTCCTAGGTTCAGCAGGAGTTTTCCCTCTAAGCACTGGTCCTTTCTGCACCTAGCAGACTGGGGCAAGGTAAGCTCCACAGGGACAGACCATCCAGGCCCCTATCCCAGGGACAACAGAGAACCAAACAGTGGACCACGTCCACCTCAAAGGCATGGAGTTCTAAGCCATCCTTATATGGCAAAAACTCTCAATGACTCCCTCTCCCCCCCCTTTCACTCACCAAAAGCTAGGAGGAAGGCTCTCCCTCTGCAAAGAAAATTGGCTTTCAGTAACAAAGGACCAATGGGTCTTAAAGATCATTTTTCAGGGATACAAATTCTCTCAACAAACTCCTAATTAAGAGGGTAACCCAGACTTAAATCCAAATCAGTGGGCAGAGGCATTGAAACGAGTCCAAACTCTCATATCCCAGGGGGCAGTAGAACCTGTTCCCCCAAATCAAACCGGCGAAGGCTTTTATTCCAGACTATTCCTTGCTCTCAGAAAAGAGGGCACTTGGCGCCCCATCCTGGATCTGTCCATTCTGAAGACCTCCCTGGTCATCCCCAAATTCAAAATGCTAACTTTGCAGCAGCTGTTGCATCTGCTGACAAAACATGCCTGGTTAGTGACCCTAGGCCTAAAGGATGCCTACCTCCACATCCTCATAAGGGAATCCTGCAGGAAATTCCTGCACTTCAGAGCAGGCTCACAACAATAAATGTTCTCTGCGCTACCCTTTGGCTTATCTGATGCTCCCTGGGTATTCACCAAATGCTTAGCCCTGGCCATAGCATTTTGCAGACAGAGAAACATACAGATTTACCCTTATCTGGATGACTGCCTCATTCAGACAGAGTGCATAGAGAAGCTGCTCCAAGACCTCCTCTTTGTCAAAACCCTCCTAACTTCCTTAATGTTCACCATCAATGAGAAGAAATCAAAGCAAACGCCCTCCAGGAAGATCATTTTCTTGGGAGCACTGCTGGACACAGCATCCCAAATGGCCTTTCTATCCCCAGTAAAACAGAGCTTCCTGGTTCTGTACTTTATTTTTCCCAGATGGCTTCCAGAAGTCACTTCACTGCGAGGAAGTTCCTGCAAGCCTTGGGGTACATGGCATCTTGCATCCTTCTAATTCCTCTGGCCAGGCTTCACATGAGAAAACTTCAGTGGTATCTAAATAACCTTTGGTGTCGGCACTCTCAGCCTCTAGAGACCTCTCTCCCCCTGATCCCCTGTATGAGGGCCAAGTTTCTCTGGTGGGCAGGGGCCTGTGGCAAGAACAAGGGTCTTCCTTCGCCCTACCGGGCAGATCATGACCACAGACACCTCGGACATTGCTTGGGGTGCTCACCTAGAAAGCAGGTGCACCCAAGGTCTTTGGGATGCCCGCCACCTTTCCTTGTACATCAACCAGAAAAAAATGATGGCAGTACAAAAGGCTCTGACATCCTTCATACCCCATCTCATGCCAGGGGTTCTTCTTATCAAAACAGACAACACCACAGTAATGTGGTACATGAGCAAACAGGGAGGGACCCAATCTTACCCTCTGTGCAGGCTAGCCGTGAAACTCTGTCTGACGGCCTCTTCATGGGACTACACCTTCTAGCTCAATACCTACCAGGGATCAACAACACCCTGGCAGACCACCTAAGCAGGAATGTACTGGACCCCCATGAATGGCAGCTCCACAGAAAAATCTTTCTTCAGATCACTCAGGAGTGGGAGAGTCCGGAGGTGGATCTCTGCTTCACATGTCAACTATCAGCTAAAATAATTCTGTATCAGGGAGTATCACCACCTAGCATAGAAGGTGGATACCTTGACCTTCCCATGGAACACCCTCTTTGTGTATGCATTCCCTCCTCGGCTTCTTATTCCCAAGTTACTGATCAAAATAAGGGAGGAGAGACCAAAGGCCATCCTCATTGCTCCAGATTCGCCCAGGCAACGTTGGTACCCCTTACTGTGCAGTCTGACACTACAGCCTCCCAGACAGCTTCTCCTGATCCCAGACCGTCTGACTCAGGTGGGGATGCTGCACCCAGACTTGCAGACTCTGAAATTATCAGCATGGCTAATACTCTAAAGGCAAACAAGGGGCCTCAGTTGAGCAAACGGGTCCTAGATGTTATCACAGAGGCCAGAAGGCCCAGCACCAGAAAATCTTACTCTGAAAAATGGAAAAGATTCTACTCCTGGAGCCAGTCCAGAGGGGGCAATACCTCTCAACCTTCCATCCCTCTTATCCTGGACTACCCAGCGGAGCCACTTAGTAGTTTCCTTCATGTGTATTAAAATCTACGCCTCGGCCATTTCAGCTCATTTTTTCACAGGTCCGCCCCTGTTCTCCCATCCTTTGATCAAACAATTCCTCAGAGGGGCTTCTAATATCAGACCTCCCAGAAGGCCACCTACGCCAGCCTGGGACCTGAACTGTGTTTTGGAAAAACTAACCAATACCACCCTTCGAACCTGCTGCTTCAGTAGAACTAAGATTCCTCTCCTGGAGAGACTGCTTTTCTCCTAGCTATCACTTCAACTAGAAGGGTTTCAGAACTTCAGGCACTGATGGCCATTGAGCCGTTTATCATTTTCTATGCAGACAGGGTTTCCCTGAGGACTAACCTCTCCTTTATGCCCAAGGTGGTATCTAATGTGACTCTCGGCCAGGCCATACATCTACCCACCTTCTTTCCTAACCCTCAAAACAAGAGGGAAAGAATTTTGCACTCCGTAGACCTGCACAGACAGCTCCGATACTATCTGGACTGTACCAACTACTTGTCAGAATTGCCCCAGGGGCAGAGGGGAAGCCCATTTCCAAATGGATATCGCACTGTATCCATTTCAGCTACAGATTACATGGGACCCCCCCCCAAAAAAAAAAATCTATTCAAACCCTTTCCACTAGGGCAGCCTCCACTTCCGCAGCACTCCTTAGAGGAGTTCCCACCAGGGACCTCCTGGAAACTGCCACATGGACTTCTGTCCATACTTTTACTAAGCATTACCACCTACCTTTATTTTCTAAGGCTAGGGCGGGGTTTGCCTCTGCAGTTCTGCAGGGCTTGCTGATCCAGGCCTAGGCTTCTTACTAATCCTACCACCCCTCTCCTCAGCTTTGGGAATCCTCCAACAGGTGATAACTGCAACAGTGAAACACTAAGAACATAGTACAGTTGTGTACACTTACCATACAAGTAGATGTCAGAGTGTATTCACTGTTGCAGTCCTGGTTTCCCTCCCTCCTTCCCCCTTATATTTTCTTTTTTTAGGGAGACATGAGCTTCTTTAGATGGCTTTTAGCCACCAGGACCTCTTTGCCATATTACTTGGGCTTCTGACTGGTTAGGGCAAGAAAAAGTGATGTAATGGCATTGACTGCCTTGCTTTACAGCACTGACACCCTGATGTCGGTCAGCAAGCGACAGCAGCCAACACAGAAAAACATTGACTCTGGTATTCAGGCTGGCTGAGGGCTACCACAGCAGGGATAACCCACAGGTGATGACTGCAACAGTGAATATACTCTTTAACATCTACGTTTATGGTAAGTGTACACAACTGTACTTTACTGTCCCTCAATGCCTAGTAACAAAAATGACACAAGTGTTTCACCATACTTTTTTTCACATTTTAAAACCACTTACAGCCTTCACTCTCCATTCTGTAAGTTTCTCTTTATCTCTGGCTTTCACAGTGTTGTCAGCAGTTTCACACAAACCCTGCATGCATTTCAACACGTCCTCTTTTTCCAGTTCATTAGTTCTGAACCGCAAAGTAACACTAACATTTAAATTACTACCAGAAAACAAATAATTGTTCCATGGGTAAATGTCCTTTTGTTGCACTGCTCCAGAAATGTTATCAGATGTTCATCGTGTTTCACTGCTGCAGTCATTACACTTGGGTTATCCTGCCATCAGGCGAGCCCGCAGTCGGCCTGAGTTCCAAAGTCTTGGTCCAGCGTCGGTTGCTGTCGCCTCTTCCCTGACGTCAGAGTAGCAGCCGACACCATTTTCTTCAGTCTTTCTTGCCGCGCGGTGCCTGAAGCAAAAGCAGTTCGCAAGTGCCGGTCGGCCAACTCTTGAGATTTCAAATTCGATTTCATATCCGAAGTCTTCAATAAAGCTAAGTACCCTGTTGGGGAAATTTGTTTCTTGCCTCAGACCGATGTCAGAAAAAGTTAATAATTGTATTTCTTGTGGGAAGCAAATACCTCATAAGGATTTTCATTCTTACTGTATTCCATGCCTAGGCCCAGATCACGATGTCACTAGTTGTCGGTTTTGTGCTAGGTTTAACAAACACACTATTAAACGTCAATTTGAGTTTGCTTGCCATTATTTAGGGCGAAGGTTTAATTATACAATGCCGTCGGAACAACCGACGACCGGTGTGCATAAAAAAAACGCAGAGACAAGGAAAGGCATCCGAGGCCCAAAACTGATGACAAAGCCTCTTCTAGGCCAGTCGCCGGTTCACCGGTTTTCAGTGAGGCTCTTTCACAGCCCCTGACACCCGCTACCTCAGAACCACAGGCCGCGTCCGACTCCCAAGTGGAGGTGCCTAGGCCTCTAGAGCCTCAAGGTGTTGGGCCTACGGAGATTAACCCTTCAGATGGGTCTGGAGCCGCTGAGCAGGCACCGGCTTCTGAGGGTGTTTTCAGGCCTACTCAACTTACAATTACTACTACAGCCAAGACTAAGCCTACACTAAAGACAAAGAAGCAAGCACAGCATCCACCTGGACAGGCCTCCATGCCTAAAAAACAGATGTGCAAGATGGCCGAAGACTTGATAACTCTGATCAGGGGTTCCCATCCCTCTCCTGATAAAAGGCCTAGGCAGGATACAGACTATGATTCCTCTAACCAGGTTTCTATTTATTCCAATTCCTCTTCAGACCAGGGATATTCTTTACCCCCTATGAGGATTCTGATGCCTGAAGAATCCATTCCTTCAGCCTCTCCTCCTGAGGATTACGTTTTTGGGGAAACTTTACATACCATGAGGGAGCATTTCCATTGGGAGGGCCAGGATTACTCAGAATCTAAGAAAAGGCTCAGAGACTTTCTTTTGCTACCTCAGCACAGGCCCCTTGCTATTCCGCCAGTGTTGGACATTGTGGATGATGTGTTCTCTGAATCTAGTTTAAACCGTGATTCTTTACCCCCAGCTCCAGTCAAGCCAGACAGATACTACAGAGTCCCTGACTCTCACAAATTTATTTATAAAAACCCTGTTGCAACCAGAAACTATTTTCCAGGGTCCCAAAGGGGTTAAGGCTTCCACGGCTAAGAATCCAGTTCCCTCGGATAGGGACTCTAGAGCATTAGACATATGGGGAAAGAAAGTTTACACCTCTGCAACTTTAGCAGTGAGAGCTCTGAATTGCCAATTTCACATGCTTAAGTATCAACAATATCTACTGTCTCTGTTAAAACAGAAAATGAGTATAAATGCAGAACAACCTGACTATAAGGAAATGCAGGATTTATTGCATGCAGCTGAACAAGTGGGAAAGCATACTTTGCAATGTGGTTTGATTCATTAGAAGCTTCTTGTAGAGCAGCAGTTACAGGATCTGTGATTCAAAGGCATGCTTGGTTAAAAGAACAAAATTTACCAGATCATGTTAAGGCAAAATTATTGGATGCTCCTTTGCAACAAGATAATTTATTTGGTATTAAGCCACAGAGGTATTAAAGAAAATGGAGGATAAGGCAAAATCTTTGCAGACAGTAAAGGATTTCTTACAGGTACAGCCACCACGATTTAGCAGAAATTGGCCTGCTGTTGGGAGGGTGGCCTAATGGTTAAGGTGTTTGCCTTATAAGCACATGGTGCAGGGTTCTGAAGTCCAAGGACCAGCTACAGCTGGGCTGTTAGCCTAGTACTCTAGTATACCCCTATGAGCCTATGACCATTTTTGGGTTGAGGTTGTGGTAATGGTTTTTTTTGTTGGCTTACAACACAAGGCAGGGGGTTTTGAGTCTCACAACGGATAATTGGCTAGGCTTAAAATGGCTCGCACTGGCAGAGCTTAGTAGTACCGGAAGAATTGGTCCTTTCCAGTTTCAGACAGGCCACAGAGGGGCAGATACAGACGCCCAAGAGGCAGATCTCAGCCACAAGGTTCTTACAGACCACGACAGTGGGGTGCTTCAAATCCAAAACAAGGTGAGGATAAGTCACAACCTTACAGGAAACAGTCCTAATGACTTTCCCCTTCCGGTGCCAAACTTGGCAGCTCCTTTAGGGGGGGAAACTAGCACTTTTTTTTTCCTCAAAACTGGCAAGCAATCACCCAAGACAAATGGGTGCTGAATATTGTGTCTCAAGGTTACAGGTTCCACTTTCACACTTTTCCAAGGCTGAAAGGAATGCCAGACCTGCCACAAAATCAATGGGCAGAGGCACAAAAACAACTCTCATGGACATGAGCCATTCAAAAAGTACCACAGCAGGAAAAAGGACAAGGATTTTACTCAAGACTCTTCCTGGTTCCCAGAAAGGACAAAGCCTGGAGGCCCATTCTGGACCTTTCCACTCTACTTACCTGGATGTTTCGAAATTCAGAATACTGACACTACAACAGCTCCTTCCCATGTTGGGCAAGAAAGCTTGGCTTGTTACTTTGAAACTCAGAGGCATACCTGCATGTCCCTATCAGACAAAATTGCAGAAGATACCTCAGATTCATAGCTGGTTCAATACACCACCAATTCTCTAGACTGCCCTTTGGCTTATCCGCTGCGCCCAGGGTCTTTACCAAGTGCCTGGCACCAGTAATTGCATTTTGCAGACAAAAAGGAATTCAAAAATATCCTTATCTGCATGACTGCCTCATTCAAGCAGAGAGCAAGGACATTCTTCTACAGCATCTGGCGTTCGTAAAAAGATTGTTAAGTTGCCTAGGGTACACAGTAAACGAAAATAAATCAAAACTAGTGCCCTCACAAGAGATAATATTCCTGGGTGCCAGCTTCAATACAACGGCCCAGATGGCTTCTCACGCCAGAGAAACAAGGACTCAGTATTTTCAATTGATGGCAACAAAGTCCCAACTCCCTGCAAGAAAAATTCTGCAGGCCTTTGGATTCATGGCATCCTACACTCTACTAATTCCATATGCAAGACTGCATATGAGGAAATTACAATGATACCTAAAAAGTGTTTGGTCTCAACATTCTCACAGCTTGGAGACAGTAATACCTCTAATTCCCTGCCTACAACAGGAGTTTCGATGGTGGGCACAGGCATGTCACCTCAACAAGAGTCAGCCTTTCACTCTTCCCACAGCCAGGCAGACTATAACAGATGCCTCTGATTACGCCTGGGGAGCACACATGGCAGGAAAATGTATTCAGGGCAAATGGACCACAGAACAAATGCCTCTTCACATCAGTCAAAAAGAGATGTTGGCTGTACAAAATGCCCTAACAGCTTTCAAGGACCTCCTGTATCCAGGACAATTACTATTAAGGACAGACAACACCACAGTGATGTGGTACATAAGCAAGGGGGCACTTATTCTTACCCCCTATGCAGGCAAGCCATGACCTTGCGGAACACGGCTATAACTTATCAAGTTCATCTGCAAGCACAATTCCTGCCAGGAAAGATAAATACTCTGGCAGATGACCTAAGCAGAAACATCATGGATCCTCATGAGTGGAAATTAAATCCACAAGTTTTCAGCATGATAATGCAAAAATGGGGGTGCCCGGACATAGATCTCTTTGCCTCCCCATTAAATTGCCAACTACAAAAATTCTGCACAAGGACTTATCACACACAAGCATGGAAAGTGGATGCTCTTTCGTTCAGCTGGAAAAGCGTAAGCGTTTATGCCTTCCCACCACTGCCTCTCTTTTCAAAGGTACTCCTAAAAGCCAGACAAGACAAACCACAGATGATTCTGATTGCTCCAGACTGGCCACGCCAGCACTGGTACCCAATCTTAAAGAACTTAGCTAAAGGACCACCTTGGATTTTGCCTCAAATTCCACACCTTCTGACTCCGCAAAACAATCCGATACTGCACAGTCAGCTCAAAACCTTAAACCTGGCTGCATGGCAGATTCTTTAGCCAAACAGACAACTTCTCTCTCTAAAGCTGTTATGGATGTCATTTTGGAGGCCAGGAGGCCTAGCACCAGGAAATCTTATTCAGAAAAGTGGAAGAGATTCTGTGCCTGGAACCATGCTCAAAACCTTGATCCTCTGATCCCTAACATTCCTCTGATACTACAATACTTGACTGAGATGCTGGACAAAGGACTATCCTTCTCATCCATTAAAATTCACGCTTCTGCCATCTCAGCTCATTACAACACAGATCCTCCTATTTTTTCTCATCCTTTACTAAAGCAGTACCTCAGAGGGGCTAAAAACATAAGACCGCCCTGGAGAGCACCAACACCAACTTGGGACCTCAGTTTCGTTTTGGAAAAGCTCACTTTGCCTCCTCTTGAACCAGCTAATTCAGCAGAGTTAAAATATATGTCATAGAAAACTGCTCTGCTTCTGGCAATAACCTCAGCATGAAGAGTCTCAGAACTACAGGCGCTAATGGCAGTAGAGCCTTTTATCATTTTCCACCAAGACAGGGTTTCTTTAAGAACAAACCCTTCCTTTATGCCTGTGGCTCTTAACCAATCTATTCACTTGCCAATATTTTATCCGAATCCCCAAAATAAAGGGGAGAGACTTCTACATTCCTTGGACATACACAGGCAATTACGTTTCTACTTGGACAAAACAAAGGCTTTCAGAAAATCTGAACAATTGTTTGTATCATATGCTGCAGGATCACATGGAAAGGCAATTTCAAAGCAGACCATTTCAAAGTGGATAGGACACTGTATCCAGCTCTGCTACACACAAAATGGGAAACCTGTGCCTAGTAATATTAGACCACATTCCACCAGGGCAACTGCCACTTCCACTGCCTTCCTTAGAAGAGTACCTACCAAAGATATCTTGGAAGCTGCAGCTTGGAGTTTAGTGCACACCTTTACCAAGCATTACCATTTGCCTCTTTATTCTAGATCCAGAGCTGGCTTTGCCACTGCAGTGCTGCAGGGCCTCATAGCCACACCAAATCCTCTATAGAGCCAGCCATCCAAACTCAGCTTTGGGATTCTACCCAAGTGTAATGACTGCAGCAGTGAAACATGATGAACATAGTACAGTTTTGTACCTACCATAAATGTAGATGTTCGATTGTCTTCACTGCTGCAGTCCAGGTTACACACCCGCCAGCCCCTCTTTCTTATCTGGGACTAATCTATACTACCTATGTGGTGTGTTTGCTGGTTAATGAAGGTTTTATTGTTACCTTTTTTCTATGTTTTATTAGCAATATGTATTGCCTACCATTTTTGGGGCACCAGACATCTGGGGCAAGAAAAACTGAAGAAAATGGCGTCGGCTGCTACTTAAATACCCCTGGCGCTCTGATGTCAGGGAAGAGGCGACAGCAACCGACGCCGGACCAAGACTTTGGAACTCAGGCCGACTGCGGGGCCCGCCTGACTGCAGGATAACCCAAGTGTAATGACTGCAGCAGTGAAGACACTCTAACATCTACATTTTATGGTAGGTACAAAACTGTACTTTTCAGATATTATGTCATAAAAACTCTCTTCCTGTTATGTGTAAAAGAACAAATTCTTGAGCTTAAAATTCCAAAACCGTTACCTGTCCTATATGTAATATTTATCACAGTGTCATTTTTTTATTCTCACAATTGGTGTTATATTTTTAAAAACAGTTTTACTTTGTTGCTGCTGTCTTTTTTTGACTGCTGTCACTGCTGCATATGTTTTAACTACTACAAAACAGATTGCTCCTCAGTTTGTTGCTGCTTTCCTCTTTTTTTTCTTTGTCACTACTGCATAAATTCTGACTGTTGCCACGTCACTTGGTTCCTTCTCCACATAACTTTTTTTAACAACTTTTCTGTAGTAGCTGAGGGTGGTAATAATCTGCCCTCTCACCCTGCAGAACTGTCACCTGGATCATCCTGCTCTATTTTCAACAGAACATCATCTGCAAGCCCTTGTTTCTGTACCACGGGAAGGAGTAGGAAACAGTGGCAACTCTGACACGGACAATGTTGTGGAGTGATAAGCCAGTGTGTTCCCATATGAAAGAGCAAGATATGACACAGAATGCAGCTGAAGAGAATGTCGCAGGAAGATGTTCTGGAACTTTCTGTAGAATGTTTGCAGGAAGAAAAAAGAATGCACTCTCGGCTTAGAAAACGATGAGCCAAGGGAAGAGTCACTTGACTTGATAGTGGTGGATAGACATTAAGATCGATGAAAGAAATAGAGTACACAAAGTTAATAAAACCCAAAATGTTAGAATTCTGATAAAGCAAATGAACACAGTAATGAAGACTGTGAACAGAAATTCATACGATGTAGCAGAAGTAAATAGGAAATATTAGTGTGCAACTAAATTAATAACAGATAAAAGCTTACCACAAAAACACTGAGCAGTAAGGGAAAGGAAGGGAAGAAATCAAATGCCGTCATGGAAGCATCAAACAGAGAAATATATAAAGCAGTTAAGACATGTCACTGTTTTCGAAGAGTATAGAAGGAGGGAACAGAGCCACAAAAATACTTGGAAAGAGAAATGTGATAAAAGCAATGCGCAATATTAGAACAGACCAGGATCTAGCATACACTATTGCAAGTAATAAACTGAAGATATCGGCACAGGCAGAAAAACGTAGAACAGATGCAGATAAATATAAACGAAAAGTATAAAATAAGCAATTCATTGATGACCCAAAAAAGTTTTACAGAGAATTGGAAGACAGAGCAAAAGGAATAGAAGCATAACCAGGACTGCAAGAAATGGATGCATATTGGATAAATATCCATGAAGACCACGTGGAACATAGCAAAGATACTGAATGTCTATAACACTGCTCCATACAAACCAATAAATCCACAGAAAGCAGGAACAGAGTCCAAAATCCACACAGAAAATATTTATTGAGCGCTTTTGTCCCTAGAGTAGAAACTTCTTCAGAATAAATCTACATTCTCCCCAACAGCCTTAAATACACCAATCAGTTAGTAAATTAACAAATTAGCCAAATGATAGGTTTCATCAAGAGTCCTTAAAGAGCCCTACAACATTTTACATTACAACATAAGAAATGTGGTCATAAAACTACTGAAAACACATTTAAAAGATATATATGTATAATGATTGTGTGTGTGTGTGTGTGTGTGTGTGTGTGTGTGTGTGTGTGTGTGTGTGTGTGTGTGTGTGTATATATATATATATATATATATATATATATATCTATATCCTATATTTTTATATGACAAGATATACAAAAAATATGACACCCTAAAATGCCTTAGTTCTAATGTCGTATAAAAAACTGATGGACACTGCAGTATTAAGTCCAGGTGGTTCTGAAGCATTAGTCCTGATTTGCCATCTAAGCTCTGATAACTCTAAAAAGTCATTGAGTGGCCCACACCTTTCTCCCATTTTTATCTGTTCGAAAATAATAAATATTGTGTAGTCCATATATCACCTTCATTCTTGCTGTTTGGGTTCAGAGTAGGGTTGCCACCCCTCCGTTTTTTTTCCGATCTATCCGGAAATCAAACTGATTGTCCGTTAGTCCATAAAACACTGTACAAACTCCGGAATTCTGTTTCAAAAAGGAAACAGACTATCGGAGTTTGTAAATCGGCTGATTTACTATGGTTTTTTGCAGAAAAGCATAGTAAATCAGCTGAAAGCAGGCTACAGGAATGGAAAAAGAGGGTGTTCCCTGCTTGATGATGTCATCATGATGTCACAAAATGAGCGGAATGTGGGTGGGAGAGGGGGTGGGATGGGCGAGGTTACTGGTGATTCGAGGGGTGGTTTATCCATGACGAAAGGTGGCAACCCCAGTTCAGAGCCGATCCTCTGCTCCGACTCTGCCATATACTGTAGCTCGAGAGCTTTTATTGACTCAAGGCTAGCCCCTACCCCAGCATGCATAGCGGTAGTCACCCAGATCTTGTTTACTGCATCGAGATTGCGGATACTGGCTCAGGCTGTGTTCTTTTTATTATTATATTTTTCATCTAATATTTCCAGTTTAGCTTAATCATTTTATCTGTAGTTGTCTTTAGCATTTATATCCATCCCGTCTGAGTGACTTGTTTGTTGTGTGAATTAACTTTTTTTTTTCTTCTCTTGGGCCTTTCCCCTCCTTCAAACCCATTTAAATTAGAAGGTGGTTCTTCTTCTTTCCTTTCCTGTAACTGTTAAGGCGTTGCCGTTTGAATTAGAAGCTCTCCTTAGGTGGGAGTTTGCCGTTTAACTTAGAGGCTCTCCTCTTCTCCTTTTTTCCCTGTCTGTTAAAAAAAAAAAAAAAAAAAAAATGTGTATATATATATATATATATATATATATATATATATATATATATGTGTGTGTGTGTGTAAAATGTATATTGTCTTTCTGTTATTGCCAGTAGTTTTTTCCCCCTTTGTCTAGCTATACAGAGTGCTTCGTAGTCTTCTCATTAGCAATATATAGCCTTAGTTATAGTGCTGTTTTCATATTATGTCCAAGGATACTGCCAAAGATTTGAAACCTTCTGCTTTCAGAAAATGCTACTTGTGTTGCCAAAAAATGTCCCTTACAGACGGGCGCAAGAGTTGTGTATATTGTTTAAGACCTCTTCACCTGCAGGACTCGTGTTCTTTCATGCCTTTAGTTCACGAGTCCTGCAGGAGAGAAGAAACAAGCTTATCTTTCAAGGTTTGCATGATACTGCCATGGAGGGCACTCAGCCAGCTAAAAAATTGGATAAAGTCAAGCCTTCATCCTCTTCGGCTCTGAGTTCAGACCCGTCTAAGGACAAGGATTAACCACAAGCAAAGTTGGATCCGACTTTCAGTTCTGATAGGACATCTGCACCTACGGCTCCAACTGTGTCTTCGGAGCCAGTAAGGTCCCATAAGTGTTCCAGGTCTCCTGCCTTGGAACTGGTGCCGTCAGCTCCACAGTCTCCATTATTGCAATCTGTGGCGGGCAGTCACCGGTCTTTGACACGCTCCTGTCGGTCATCCAGGAGTCTTTTGGATGATTATGTGGAGAGGGTAGTAAAGAGGCTAATTAGGCCACCAGCACTAGCCAGAATACTTTTGGGCCCATCCCAGACGGAAATTGTGCTGACAGCCCAAACAACACCTGTCTTGATTCCTCCTCCAACTCCTCTGAGTGCATGGAAGTCGTAGTGGTGGAACCTTCAGTTCCATTAACCTCCTCTGGTGTTTCGGTTCCGACTACCGCTCCGATCTCCTCGATACCTCCTTCTGTCGAGGGATCTGGGGGCTGACGCTCCCTCGTTGGCTCCGAGGGGGGGGGAGCGGCATTGGACCCTTGTTCGACCGTTCTCTCCCTCTCAGAGCTTTGGAGCAGGTCAGCTTGGCCAGTACATCGGCCTCCGAGCTGTTGCCCTCTGTTTGGAGGAAGTCTCTTGCTTCTTCTGAGCTGGAGATTCGTTTGGTTCAGGAACGTGGCGCCTTTGAGGTGATGAGGAGCGTGCTATCTGCTGAGACAGCTCCACTCTCTACATGGAGAATTTTCCACCTCAAAACTTCCCTATCAAAAGACAGTACTATCCCAGGTAGCACTGCAGTCCATTCTTCTGGGACAGGACAATTAAATGGACAGACTGTCAAGGAGATATCTACGCTTCCGTCTGGGAGCCAGTCACGATCAGTTCAGAGCTCTGCCCTTTGGTCTCACCACAGTCCCCAGGGTGTTCATCAAATGCACGGCAGTAAGTTGCGGCTCACCTGAGGTGTCAAGGATTCCGGGTTTTTCCATATCTAGATGACTGGCTTCTTACTGCCACCACCGAGCATCAACTAATTGGGGCAAGGGAATACACAATCCGTAAGAGGTTGTGCGGTCTCAATGGTGACTTTATCAGAGTGGCTTTCGGACACTATAAAACATGTCTACGAGTTCCAGGAAAAATTAAAGGGCACTCAACAAGGACATTGTCTACCTCTGTTGCCTTTCAGGCCAGATTGCCTTTGGATTCGATCTGTTCATCAGTTACATGGGCTAATCCTCATAACTTTATCACTCATTACAAAGTAGATGTGGCCTCCCGGAACAGGGCAACCTTTGGTTCCACGGTCCTGAATAGTTTTTTCCAGTGAGCCACCCAAGAATCAGGTGCTAGGGACACTGTCCCAAACAGCAGGAACAAAGGCAAGATATGGACAACATAACATAAAGAAGTTATGTGCTCACCATAACGTTCCATGTTTGCTGTCCTTGATCTCACCTTCCTTCATGCACCCCTCCCTCCTTCACCCTTCCTGGAGGATCGAGTGGAATCCCTTATTTTATTGGCTATATTGGCTAGGTTTCCTTTATTCCATTCCTTATGTCAGTCTCAGTTTACTACTATTAACTTGTGGAGGGATCACACCTCTATATGCAGGTGTCATCGGATATGTAAAGTAGAGTATATCGCATCTTTTATATGGTCTAGTGTTGGGTTATCACAGATGAGATCTGGTAACTACTGCTAGGCATGCTGGGATAGGGGCTAGCCTCAAGCCAGTAAAAGCTCTCGAGCTATAGTATATGGCTGAACAAGAAAGCAGGCGAGATCAAGGACAACAAACATGGAACATTATGGTGAAGTGCATAACATCTTTATTTAAAACTATGCCCTTCATTGGCAGTTATATGTGCTGCCAGTGCATTGTTACTATCTTTTCTATGGATGTCATAATGTTGATATATCCTGCTCCTAAATGCATTTTTAGTTTTTCCGATGTAAAAATTCAGACCTTGGGAGTATAGTGCCAGGTAAACCACAGCTTTACTGTTACAAGAAACCTTTGCATGAATAATATACGTCTCCCATAATTAGGAATATAAATCTCCTTAGATTCAATTATATATTGGCACTGCAGACAATAGCCACATTTTACTATCCCTGTCCCAATACTATGATCTTGTTTATGCCATTCCAACATATTTTTAATACTACAATCCTTTTTGTAGACTATACTGGAACCGGCCCTACCAGTTGGGCTTGTTCTGCATCAATATTAAAAATGTTCCAGTTATGCTTAATGTTACTGATATCATAAAAATGTTGACTGAATCTAAATATAGCTGATTTATTGAAATGATTCTTAAACTCCTGGTTTTCATTATTTTGTAAGCCCCCCCCCTTCCTAGTAGGGGACAAAATATCCGCACGCCCTCTTTTGGATTATCTCCTGGAAGATATTACTTATATAGTTTTCTGGATAACCTCTTTGTTTCAGCATACCTTTTAAAATCCCAATTTGTGCAATAAAATCATCATATTCGGATACCATCCTAGCCAGCCATACCCCCTGTCATTTAACAAGTGATTTGATGGAGGTGACAGCTATCATAGTGTAGGAGGTTGTTTGAATAAGTAGGTTTGTGGAATATGGTGGCAGTGAATTGTTTCTTGGTCACATCCTTTTTAATAGTAATATCCAAGTAATTGACTTCTATGTCACTAATAGAATATGTAAATTCTAAAAAGTCAGTATTCGTCTTTAAAAATTCAAGAAAGTTTTCAAATTCAGTCCTATCCTTATTCCACGAAATAATAATGTTGTCAAGGTAACCATCATAAAAAGTCCAATAATTAACAGAGGCTATTAAATATAATATTCCTTTCCCAAAAAAGCCAATACAGTATTGGCAAAAATGGGGGCACATGCTGCTTCTATTGCCACCCCTTTCACTTGTTTGAATAGTTGTTGCTCAAATGTAATGATATTGGTGTCTAACACTAGT